>NW_006408665.1:4633155-4634914 GCF_000296735.1 Chrysochloris asiatica | reverse complement strand
TCTGGATCTAGGTTCCCTCTTGAAATCTTGGAAGCCAGTCACTTCTTGCCTTTGTAGCCCCACCCCCACCCCCGTTTTGGGTAGCCAATGTCCAAGTTGCCCATCCCTGTCTACTTTTTGTGTGGAGGGGGTGGGAATTATTCTGGCAGTAAGGATTTGTTTCCTCTTTTGAGCTACTGCATCCATAAGTGTAGGTCAGGTTCATCAAATTGTGTCAGATGACGCTTTTTTTCCTCTTCTTTCTTTTTTGGGTTGAGTTCTGATGATTCAGTCATTGAAGCCAGGTCAAGTGGATATTATCTACAAGTGTGGGTGTTCTTGTGCATATGCCCTCTTCTTACCAGCTGGATGCTTCACTCTCCACTCTAGTCCTCTGTGGCTGTGTCATTGACTCTGAGCCCATGAGTCCCCAGGTCTTGCCACACTGCTGGCCAACCAGGTCTCCACCCAGGTTCACAAGAGTCTATTGAATGTTGTAGGGCTCAGCTCACCGCTTAATTGCTGTTTTTCCCTCACTTCTCATTATGGGTGACATGTGTGGTCACCAGAGTGTGTATTCCCTCTGAGTCTTAGTCTTGGAAGAGGATTTGCACTGAGGGGACCTGACCACTTGCCTTGATGTGTCCTGGGCAAGCAACTTGCTTGTTCTTGTAGTAACAGTTGGTCTGCTTGTATTGTTTTGTATTTTTCCTGTAGGTCTTTCTTTCAAGAAGTATCTTCTGTTTTTCTAGCCACTCCAGGCTGGTCTGCTCGTCCTTTCAAGTGGAAATTTCCCATCTCTGAAGGTCTGGATGTGGTTCAGGCTTCCACCTATAGTCTTATGTAATGCAGAGGCTCCTCAGGCAACCTCCTTCACTGGGCACGTTGTAGCTCCACTTTAGGTGTTCCAATCAGTTATAGGTAGAAGATGGACTTGCAAGCTTTCTATGTTGATGTTTCTGGCTATCCCTTTCTCTCCCCCTCCAGGGTCTATTTTATAATATAATGCACGGAAACCCAAGATTCAAAAGACAGCCAAGCATCTTAACATTATTGCCCCCGTTCCCTCCTTCGAACCATGTACCAATCTCTGTATCCCAGAGCCCTGTTGTTCCAAGGTTGTGCCTACATCATTTACCTCTGTCCCATTTAGCTCATTCAAACCTGCCTAATTGTTCTCCCATCTGCTTTGTTCTTCCATTCCCCTCTCCCTTCTTGTATATTGCCCCCCTCCCCAACACCCAAACTACCCTGTGTCTATTCCCTGCCCTGTGCTCCACCTTCCCCTCCCTCCCCTAGCCCTACCCCTACGTCCCAGCAACCAGCTAAGAATCCATGTTGGTGGATTAGTGTGGGTTCTTTTTCTTAGTCTTTTACAATAGTGGTCTTATGCAATATTTCTCCTTTTGTGACTGACTAGTTTCATTCAACATAATGTTCTTAAGGTTCATCCATGTTAGGTATGTAGCTTCCTTGTTATTTTTCAAGGTAGCATAATATTCCATTGTGTGTATGTACCATTCTTCAGTTGATGGGCACTTTGGCTGTCTCCATCTTTTTGCTATTGTAAATAGTGCAGCTATGAACATTGGTGTGCATATATCTTTCCGTGTTGTGGCTCATTTTTCTTGTGGGTAAATACCAAGTAGAAGAATTACTGGATCGTATGGTATTTCTATTTTCAACCTTCTGAGGAAGCTCCATATTGCTTTCCAGAGAGGTTGGACCATTTTGCATTCTCACCAGCAATGCAGGAGTGTCCCAGTCTCTCCACATCCCC
>NW_006408665.1:4610924-4614794 GCF_000296735.1 Chrysochloris asiatica | reverse complement strand
TGACTTCTTTCTTGTTTTCCTCCACCTCTTTTTGGCGCATTTGAATTTGTTTCCATATCATTCTTCTGAATTCCTTCTCATGCAAACCCAAAACATGCTCTTCCCCTCCAGGGAGCCTTTGTCTGACTCCAGCGCATTAGTCTCAAGTACTCTTTTCTGTTTTGGGACATGTTTTGATATCTTTTGCTGTTTTATGATTGTCATTTCCAGTACTTAATGTGGGTTTTTTAATGTTTAAATGGATGTTTGTTGCTGTGTTATTAAACTTACTGGGTGTCTCCTGGTGGATATGATCAGGAGATAGGCTTTCCTTTTCACATGTAATGCTTATCAACTGTTATTGGCTCTTATCTCAATTGTGAAATATTATGGGATATGCTTGTTACTTGGCTATATGGCCATGATTGCTGACTCTTTTTTTGGTAATGTAAGGAGAAAAAATTCCCAACTGCAGGAAAAATGTGTGATCAAAATAAAAGCAGAGACAAAAACACCACTTTGAAACAAGTATAAACTGTGGCTGACTGTCCAGTCACCTTGCTACACAGGCAGTTAGTGTGCACTGTAGAAGCCTCCAGTAGTGGGTAGGGGTGTCCACTCACTCAGTCCCCTCCTCTAGTCACCACTGTAGAAGTGCGCAGAAAGATATTGAGAAGTTAATGGGAGAAAGATTTTTTTTATTATTTTTGTCTCTGAAGGTCAGTTAGGTATCTGCATTTGCACAGTGTAATTCTTGAAATAGTTTCATCTTTTTATGTTGGGGTTTTACAGATTGTTCATATGGTTTGTCTATCAAGCCAAATCTGCTTTTTTTTCTTGCTAGATAGGCAGGTGTAAAGGGCCCTGCACAAGTTAACTTTAAGTGTGGGACCCACAGGCAGAAGTCAAAAGCAGCAGCCAAAGAATTTGCCCTTGGACCGATGGGCCTCTTTCTCTCTATACTGTGGGAACTCTGTGGTCTCAATGCTGGACTCTTTTGGGGGTGCACACCCACCTGCCTTAAGGTATCCAGGCTGGGCAAAGAAGGAGCTACAGGGAAGAGGAGGAAAAAATGTGTAGAATTCTCCCACACCTCCTTTTGCAAATGTCACTGTGCTGCTTTTAGCGCTGATTCCCTGTGCCAGTCTGGCTGTAGCCCTGCCCTCTGACTGCCACCCAGGCAGGATGGCTTCAGAGGGAGTCCCATATCTTGACCAATTTCTAAATTGCAGTATTTTCCTTTATACCGTGATTTTTCCACTGGCATTTATGGGAAACTGACACTCTTACCCTTATGCTAGATCCAGAGCTCTGGTGCTGTTCCATGAGAGCAGCATCTCTGGGTTTTCAGCCCTCCCCAACAGAGCCTCTCCTACCTGACTCTGCTCTGCCACCGCCAAACTGTATCAATACATCTTGATGCCATTTTTTAATCATATTGTAATTTTCAGACTGAAAAAGTTAGTAGAATTTTTCAATTTCATCATCACTGGCTTTAGTGGTTGGTGCATAAATTTTAATGATAATGGTATTAACTGATCTTTGTTGGTGTATGGATATTATCCCATCTCATACAGCATTGTATTTCAAGATAAATCTTGATATGTACCTTTTGATGAGGTATGAGAATCCATTCCTCTTCATTCTATTATTCCCAGCATTGTAAACCATGTGATTTTCAGATTCAGAATGGCCAATACCAGTCCATTTCAGCTCACTAATGCATAGGATATGAATATTTATACATCCCTTTTCATTTTTTTGCAATTTCCAATTTTCGTAGAGTCATGATTTGTATATTCCATGCTCTGGTTAATAATGGATATTTACATGTGTTCCTTCTCATTTTGAGTTGTGTCCCATCAGTAAATGAAGGTCTTTCACAGTTGTAAATGACTCCATTAGTGTCATCCCAATCAAATCTACTTTGAGAAGGCTCTTTCACAGTTGTATTTTTATTGCCTTCCAACATGAGGGATCATCTTATGGCAGGGTATATGATAATAATCTGTTGCTATTCATAATGTTTTAATATTTAATATTCTGATGTTATCTAACAGTGTTCCACTGCTATTCATAAGGTTGTCGGTGGCTAGATGTTCAGCAGGAGTCTGCCTCTCCTTCTTCCTAGTCTGTCTTAGTAGGAAGCCAAGCTGAAACCTGTCTGCCTTGGGGACTCTGCTGGTATTTAAAATGCCGGTGGTATAACTTCCAGCATTGCAGCAACATGCAACTCACCATAGTACGACAAACTGACAAATGATGGATATTAAGGGATACAATAATCAAATTATTTTACAACCAGAGGTACAGAAAAAAATCTTAAAAGCAGCCTGAGAAGTAAAGGAATGCTTTGTACAGGGGAGTGGGGAGGGGGAATGATAATGGTTAAAGCAAATTTCTCAACAGAAGTTCTATAAGTAAGAAGATACTAGAACAGTAAGAGGGGACTTCAATAAATTCATGGTAAAACTCCATTATCTTTTAGTTCTCTTTTCCCAAAATGTTTTGAAGTCTCTTCATATATTTAAAGTACTGGAATAATAATAATTATAAAAATTACCCAAATTTATATACTCATGAAAAAATATCTTTAAAAAATGAAGACACATTGGTGATGATTTCACAATATGATTAATATAATTGATCTCACTTCAATGTATATGTGAAAAATATTGAATTAACAAATGTAGTCTGTCTCTATTTTTACAGTTTTAAAAAGGCAAAAACATAAAGTCAAAATGAATGCTTTTTCAAACATATGAAGCTGAATGAATTCATCATCAGCATACCCACAATGAAATATAATTATAGATGAAAATAATATTTGCAAAGGAATGGAGCATTAAAAAACAAACACATCTATATGTATAAATATGTGAGATTCCTTATTTACTACTTAAGATAAGCAACGGACTGGAAACCAGTTCAGTCCTGCCAGCCACTCCAAGGGAGAAATATGAGACTTTCTGCTCCTGCAAAGGTTTTTAAAGTCTCAAAAACCCTATCTAGGGCTCCTCTGAGTCAGAACTGACTGTGGGTGCTTAGCAAAAATAACAACAACTTAAATATATTTACATTTGACTATTTAGACAAAAATAATTACAATACATGGTAAGATTCATAGCAGATATGCTGGTAAAATGCAAGAGGTTTCCAAAAGTTCATGGAAAATAGAATTAAAATATAATGGAATTTTTCCATGAACTTCATATGTGAAAAAAATGGCATAAAGGGAAGTTCTTATATGTTAAGTTGTTATTAAGTGCTTTTAAGTAGGTTCTGGCTCATAGGGTCCCTGTTTAGGTTTTCAAGGAGCAGCTGGTGAGTTTTAACTGTTGACCTTGTGGTCTAGTGTTTATCCTACAGTGCCACATCAGGATTCTATATGTTGTTAAGTAGTATGCTATTTGAAGGTAGACTGTATAAGTTAAAGATGTGTTCTCTAGGCTGTAAAGGAATCACTGAAAACTGAAGAGTTATAAACAATAAGCCAATTAAAGGTAATAAAATGGAATTAAAAAATCAAAGTATGCAACAAAAGAGAATAAGTGAACAAGTAATGTTTAGTAGATTTTAAACTTACCTACCTCCCTAATTATATTTATATTTATTAAATATAAAAGGCAGAGATTCTTAGATAGTATTTTAAAAGCAATGAAATATTACCTACTATCTGTAAAAATCTATTACCTATTTTTTTAAAATTGGGTAATTTGTTTTCTTAATACTTAGTTTTGTGATATCTTTTTATATCTGGATATAATATAAGATTTGCAGATACATTTACAAGCTTGTGGCTTTCTTTTTTTTTGTTTCTCATAACAATGATTTACATATCAGAAGTTTTCCAGTTTACCAATTTTTCTTTCTCTTTTTTTTTTTTTTTTT
>NW_006408665.1:4588783-4610824 GCF_000296735.1 Chrysochloris asiatica | reverse complement strand
AAAAAAAAAAAAAAAAACATGATTCACAGATGACTCATGATCAATAGACAATTATTGTTAGCATTCTGGTATTTTTCTTTTCATCGTTTTAAATTCTATTTTTTCTCTAAACTGTTTCATTGCTTTCAAATGAACATTTGATACTATTATGATTCTTTTGGGTTTTTATGAAATCTCAAGATGTACAGATAAAACTCAAGTAACTTATTTTTAAGTCAGCTTCAAAAATTTAATTGTTCTTATTTGTCAAAATGCTTAGAGCATCTTTCTGGCCTTATTACCAGCAATCTTAAAGGTTAATAAAATGTCAAAACTAGGAGTGGTCACACCACTTCATTTGATAAAAGACTGGAATATTGTATTTTCTATTATTGTTTCTATAATGCCTTCTTCTCAAATATGTTAAACTGCCAGTTGTCACAGATTGGGTTTGTTCTGTAAGAGGGAGTGTTTGCAATCTCCACCTGTAGGAGCAGACAGTACAGGACTGGGCAGCGGGTAGCTGAGCAGTGAGACCTCAGCCTACCCTGCCCTGGGGATGAAGCTGGCATGACCCTGCAGAGCTGTCGTGGGATGGGTATCAGCAGCTCTCTTAGTCACTGAATCCACTTCCCAAGGGACAGAGTGTAACCTTGGGTAAGGTGGCTCTCAGGCTGAGGCAGTTCTTAATATGGGATGACAGAATCTGAGGGAGTAAGTCCTTCAGTCCTAAAGAAGGAGCTGGGCAGCACATAACAGTACATTTCAAAAATACAGTATTTCTTACCCTAACATTCTGGTCTCTCAACTCTTTTTACTCATGTGATCACAGAGAAAACAAGCTCTGGAGACAAGAGAACTTGGCTTACATCCTATTTTCTAGGAATTTGACCTTGCGTAAAACTACGTACAAAAATTCTCTTTGGTTTCTTTGTCTATAAAATGGGTAGTATAATATATCTCTTATTAGATCTCTGTAATTATTAAATGAAATACTGTTTGCAGAGGGCTCACCAAATAGTAAGCCCTAAATAAATGGATATTGCTTTTCTTCCTATTTTGGAAAGACTATTCTACCTAAGCAGTTATGTAATTGTAAGTCTTGGCTTATTTTACAGCAAACTATTTCAGTAATTCATGGTCTTGGACCCTTAGAAAGCCCTATTCTTTATATATGTTTCTGTGTTCACCTGAATGATTCATCAATGGGCTATTAAAGCTGCTTTTACCTTCCATTAAGACGAGGCATTCTGAGCACCTTCTTCTCAGACAGCACTTTATCTAGTTTCTCCATAACCCATATAGACTTAGTGAGAAATGCCATCTTTCCCACAAGTCTAATACATCTTCCTTTGACAAGAAATGTACAGGATTTTTCTTTTATTTGAAAAGCCCCACTCTTATTGGTGCTGTCCACAAAATATCTGCTTATTTGGTGAATGCCTTTAACCCTTGGCTCATTTTAAGAAATCACTGGACCCATATACTCTGGGTTTAGAGTATCAAACCCTGCAGTTTAGAGTTTTGAAAGAGAAACTATTTCAAGTACATTAAGTGACTGACAGAAATACCCTCTTGAAGAGAATTTCATCAATCATGTCAGAGAAAATGAAAAAAGGTGTACCACATTAATATAAGATACAAATAAAAGGAGAAACAGCAAGGGGAAAGAATTTATGAGAACTCTGCACTGTCTAAAGCACTATTCCTATAAACATAAAACTGCTCCCCAAAAGAAAGTATATTAAGAAACAAAAAGAGAATAATGGCCACCTTTAATCAATTAGTAATCTGAAACTAGTAAATAAACTAACTTCAGAATATGGAAAGATCCACTAAAGAAATGCAATACACACTGGAAAATACAAGTGAATTTGTTCAACATTAACAGATATAAGAGTTTAAGAATATGTTTAAAAAGATTGGCATAGTTCAACATTTAGTTTTACTTTTTGATTAAGAATGCTCCATTAGTTCTAAGCAAGTACGTTTAACTTTAAGCTTACATTCTATGTGGATAGTAATGTACAAAATATTCCAACTTCCCTTGAGAAATAGTATCATATCTAAGATACTTTGATAAACATGAAAAAATGTTAGAACATCTCGTGACAATATATAAATGGATTGAACAGACGTAAACACAAATTCATACTCTTCAAATTTTCATTGTTCCTAAGACTGTATCACAGCCATTGGTAATATAAAGAAAAAAATTCTGGATTTACTTTTAAATTCAAACTTCTTCTGGTTGTCCTCTACTGAGGGGCCTTAGAGGTGAAAAGGCAATCAGATTACCACCAAAGGAAATGTTCCGGGCATGTTCTTGATGTCTCCTCTCCAGCTGAGTCAATGGGTTACTGCCATTTGAGCCTGGTGAATCAAGAAGATGACATTCAGCAGTGAGAATTTTATTATCAAACAGTACTGATGAACATATGGAAATTTTAGTTTCTTCTTCTTGTGAGAAGTTACTTTGTGATGTTAAATATTTTTCAGGGCTACTTATCATAGCATCTTGTGCTATAATGAAAGAATTCAGTTCCATTCCACGGCATCTGAAATGTCTTCTATTTTTTTTAGTATTAATGTTATCTACCACTTTGCCAGCAACAAGAGGCAAATTCATTCTTTCACTGGGTAAACAATCCATCTCAAAGTTTATCTTATCTGCATCATGGTTTACTTCAATTAAATGTTGTAATCCTGGACACTGGGCATCTTCTGTCATGCTATTGCTGTTGCCAGGAGTATTTGAATGCAAAATCTTATCAACACTTTGTTGTTCACTTCTGGTACTCTGAAGAGCATGATTCTCTGGTGCTATAGTTTGTCTTAGAAAGTTCATCTCAGCCCTACTCTGAGACAGAACTTTACCGACAGATTTATGTGATGTGAGTATTTGAGAACGATGCTTAGAAGAGATAGAAAGAACTGAGAATGATTTAACTGGACTCTCAATTCTGAAAAATCCAGCATCAAATACTATTGTATCAACTTTCTTTGATACTTCAGAGACTGCTGCCTCAGCTTGTTCCTGCTTAATTCTTTTTCTCATGGCATTTTTTATGGCAGCCAGGTGATTCCTAGCTGCAATTCTTCCATCATCATCCTGTTTTGGTTTACTGGCTGTACTTGACACAACTTTTTCCGAACAACTTTTTTTGCTTGTATTACGGTGTTGCCACTCAGATTCCTCAAATTTCCTTAGATTGTTGAATATTTGGTTTACATCATCTATCTGAAAACTAACCATATCCCAAAATCCATCTAGATCTGTACAGGTAGTCTCTTTTCACCTCGTTTATATTCACAATCATCCACAAGTCCTTCAAACTGCTTGAAACTTTCCTTCATAAGAAGTCTTGTTTGACCAATTGTTGTGAGAATAAGATCTTTAGCATCATCTGGAATGTCCAGTTCAAGCTTCTTGTCCCACTCAAGACAGTGTGAAGTTAATTTTTCAGTTTCTGACTGGAGAATATTTCTAAAATATGGCACATAATGTTGTGGCTGAGACATCTGGCCTTCATTTGTCTCAAGTGATGAGACCTCCTTTATTGGGAGGCCATTTGAGGTTTTCGTGGTAGCTTCTTTTTCAGTTAAGACCTGTTCTTCTTTACAAACAGGTGGAGCACTCGGGTAACATTGCACTGTCTTTGAGTCTGGCTGCACTGTCTCAGCAGAATGAGTTTCACATTTTTGTGTCACCATTTCTTTTGTCATCTGTTCAGTCTCATCAACTTCTGCCATTAAAGGAGACCAGGTATAACTAGGAATAGAGAAAGCATGGACTCTTCTGGGAATCAGGGATGTTGCTTTATAGGTCTTCAGACCATCCAGGGGCTGGAACATAAAATCTTTAGATGCAAAGGAATTCCTCCCTTTCATTTTTGCAGTGTTTGTCTGAGATACATTTTCTTCTTTTGATACAATTCCATCTGGATCTATTTCATTTGTCAGGCTTGAGTGTGAATTCAATGGGTGTTCTTCATTATTAACTTTAAAGGCAATGTCCTTGTCAGGTTTTGTTTCTGTCTTTGGACAGATCTTCCTTTATTTGGTGACTTTCTTTCTAGTTCATTACCTTTCGTAGCTCTTCAGACCAGCTTCCTTATTGTGCTAGATGAGACTGCCCTGCCAACCTGGTTTGCTGCCTGAGTAGCTGATCGAGTCATTCTCACTGCTGTAGAGACTACAAGCTGTACAGCTTTCTTCTCTTTCTCCAACACTTTCTTTTCAGAAGTTGGTCTCTGACCAGGATGGATTGTTTGAAAGGTCCTCCCATTATTTATCTTAGTCTGCTCCATTTGCTCTTTGACCTTTGACCTTGTAATGCCTACAGAAGAGGAAATAGTCTTTTTGGGCTCAGCATTCACAGTATTTGGTTTTGAAAGAGACAAAAGAAAATCAGGCCTATCCAGTCTATAAAGGCCCACTTTAAATGTTTCTCGTTTAGCTTTCTCTCTCTGCTCTTTCAGTTTTTGAAGTTGCTTTTCTTCTTTGTATTTATTTAGCATTTCTTTCCGTTGATCTAGGATAATTTTTGCGGATCTTGGCTTGAGACTGGACTTTTCTGGAACAAGTTGAGATGTCTCATCTAATGGAGCAAGAATTCTATTTTCCAAGATTGGAATGTTGCTATCTTTCAAACCAGTGTGTCTATTTCGTTCATATTCCTTATGCCTGTTTTCTTTCTGGCACAGTGATTTCCTGTGAGCAATTTTGGTTCTAATCATGTTAGTACTTAAATCCTTCCTGTGTCGATTGGCAAAATGTAATGAAGACATCCTGAAGCACCTTCTAGTGTGAAACCTCAACCAAACTAAAAAGAAAAGAAGCTCTCATAACTACAACTCTGTCTGAGAGACCACAGCTGCCGGGAAGCCTGCACACCTACTCCCCAAACTTCCACCAAATTCAAATTTCCCGCATCTGGCTTCTAATTGGACGGACTTTTGTGTACCCACCAATTTTTCTAATTTTATCATGCAGCTGTCATATGATCTAAATCTGTCTGTAACCCAAGGTCATCATGATCATCTTTGTTTGCTTCTAGACATTAAATATTTTAGGTTTCATATTTAGCTCTGTGATCCATTTTTGCTTAATTTTTGTATGGTAAATAATATGGACTGAAGTTCAGTTTTTGTGTTTTTTTTTTTTTTATTATTTTCAGTAGTATTCGTTGAAAAGATTCCAGTGAACTACTTTAAATCTTTGTTGATAATCAGTAGCTCTTATATATTGCCCCTATTTCTGGGTTGTCTATTTGTCTTATCTTTATGTGGACCTGTCTTGATTATTACAATAACTCTTATTATATTATTAATATAATAAGTCTCTTATATTATTATAATAACTCTTCAAATAAGGTATTTAAAGTCCTCCAACTTTGCTCTTTTTCAAATTTTCATTGGCTATTCTAGATTCTTTACATTTCCGTATGATTTTAAAATCAGTTTCTTTAAATATTCTGCTGGGATTTTGATTGGGATTGTGTTGAATATATAGATTAATTTGAAGAGCGAGACATTTAACAATATAATATCTTCCAGTCATGAACAGAGGGTTCCTAGGTACATAAACCATTTCACTCAACTATGAACCTAATGGATTGTGGTATAAATCCACCCAGTGGCAAGGCAACTCAAAAGAAAGGCCTGGTGACCTACTTTAATAAAAGTTGAAAAAAACAAAACAAAAAAAACACCTCATGGAACAGTTGCATTGCCATGAGTCACAGTTGATTTGATGGTAATGAATTTGGCAGTAGGTGACCATGAACATAGTATATCTCTGTATTTCTTTAATTTCACTCAGTAACATTTTGTAGTTTTTTCCAAATCTTTTCCAAGAATTAGAATTTCATATTATTTCTGGTATTGTAAATGATATTGCTTTTCATTTCAATTTCTAACTGATTGAAAATTGTTGTTATATACAAATATAATGAACTTTTACACATTGATTTTATATCCTACAACTTTGATATGCCCATTTATTAGCTCCCTTGGCCGTCTGTGTAAATTCAATTAAAATGTCTGTAGACAAAGCCACCACTCATCTGTCAGTTTGTTGTACTGTGGTAGTTTGCATGTTGCTGTGATACTGGAAGCTATGCCATGGGTATTTAAAATATCAGCAGGGTCACCCATGATGTACAGGTTTCAGCTGAGCGTCCAGATGAAGACAGACTAGAAAGAAGGAGAGACAGACTACTTCTGCATATTTAGTCATTGAATACCTTTTGAATAGCAGTGGAACACTGTCAGCACCAGAATATTAAATAATGAAACATAATGAAGGATGCCAGAATATTGTCAGATATAGTGCTGGAAGATGAGTCCCTCGGGTTGGAAGGCACTAAAAATGCAACTGGAGATGAACTGCTTCCTTAAGGTATAGTTGAATGTGATGATGAGACTTTTAGTAAAGTCCTTGGAAATTTCATTTGTTGATAGAGCACAACTCAAAATGACGAGAAACAGCTGTAAGCAGCCATTAATAATTGGAACATGGAAAGTACGAAGTACAAATTGAGAAGAATTAGAAATTGTCAAAATGAAATGAAATGCATAAACATCAATATCGTAGATACTAGTGAACTGAAATGGACTGGTATTGGTCATTTTGAATCTGACAATCATATGGTTTTCTATGCTGGGAATGACAAATTGAAGAAGAATGGCATCATATTCATCATCAAAAAGAAAATTTAAAGATTCATCTTGAAATACAAACCTGTCTGTATAGGCTTATATCCATATGCCTATGAGGAAGACCAGTTAATATCACTATTATTCAAATTTATGCACCAACCACTAAAGCCAGTGATGCTGAAATTGAAGAGTTCTACTAACTTCTGTCTGAAATTGATCAAATATGTAATCAGAATGTTTTGATAATTACTTGTGATTGGAATGTAAAGATTGGAAACAAAGAGGAAGGATCAGTAGTTGGAAAATATGGCCTTGGTAATAGAAATGATACTGGTGATCACATGATAGAATTTTAGAAGATCAAACTTCTTCATTGTAAATACCTTTTTAAAAACAACATATATAAGTCAACTGACTGTATACATGGACCTCACCAGATGGCATGCGCAAAAATAAAATTGACTCAGTAGAAAGAGATTGGGGAAAAGCTCCATATCATCAGGGTCAGATTGTGGAACAGATCATTAATTGCTCATATGCAAATTCAGGCTGAAACTGAAGAAAATTTAAACAAGTCCACAAGAACTAAAGTATGACCTTGAGCATAATTCACTTGAATTTAGAGATCATCTCAAGAACAGAATTTATGCATTAGACACTAAAGACAAATGACCAGAAGAGTTGTGAGTTGACATCAAGAACATCAAACAGGAAGAAAGCAGAAGGTCATTAGGAAGACAAGAGAAATAGAAAAGACCAAAATGGATGTCACAAGAGACTCTGAAACTTGCTATCAAGCATAGACAAATGGATGAAGTGAGGAGGTACTAGAGCTAAACAAAAAGTTACAAAGAGCAGCTGGAGAAGACAAACTCAAATACTATTAACAAAATGTGCAAAGACCTGGAGTTAGAAAACCAAAGGGGAAAAACATGCTCAGCATTTCTCAAGCTGAGGGAACTGAAAAAAAAAAAAAAAATCAAGCCTTGACTTGTGGTATTGAAGGATTTTACTGACAAAATATCGAATGATGCAGAAAGCATCAAAAGAAGATTAAAGGAATACACAGAGTCACTGTACTAAGAAGAAATGTTCAGTGTTCAAACATTTCAAGAGGTAGCATATGATCAAGAGCCAATGGTCTTGAAGGAAGAAGCCCAAGGTGTCTTGAAATCATTGGCAAAGAACAAGGCACCAGGATTGATGGAATACAACAAACTGATGCAGCACTGGAGGCACTCACTCATCTATGTCAAGAAATTTGGAAGACAACTACATGATTTGGAAGAGATTCATATCTGTGCCCATTCAAAAAAGAAGTGACCCAACTGAATGCAGAAATCATCAAATAGTATCGTTGATATCCCATGTGAGTAAAATTTTACTAAAAATGTAATGCAAAATGGCTGCAACTATACATTGACAGAGAATTCCAAAGGTTCAAGCTGGATTCCAAAGATGAGGTACAACAAGGAATATCATTTCTGATGTCAGAGAATATTATTCTCTGATGAAAGCAGAGAATACTAGGCAGGTATTTTCCCGTGCTTTATTAACTACATAGAGGCTTTCTGATTGTGTGGATCATGACAAGCTATGGACATTGTAGAGAACTGGGTGTACAGAATATTTAATTGTGCTCACGAGGAGCCTGTACATAGACCAAGAGACAGTTGTTTGAACAGAACAAGGGGACACTAAATAGTGTAAAATTAGGAAAGGTATGCACCAGAGTTATATTCTTTTAACATACTTATTTTTTTTAACATAACATGCTGAACAAATAATCCAAGAACCTGGATTATATGATGAAAAACATGGCTTCAGAATTGGAGAAAGATTAATGAACAACTTGCAGTATGCAGATGATAAAACCTTGCTTGCTGAAAGTGAAGAGGACTTAAAATACTTACTGATGAAATCAAAGACCACAGCCTTCAGAATGTGTTGCACCTCAATGTAAAGAAAACAAAAATACATACCAGTGGACCAACAAAGAACACTATATAAATGGAGAAAAGATTGAAGTTGTCAAGGGTTTCATTCGTTTTGCCAGGATCAACCATCAACACTAATGAAAGCAGCAGTCAAAAAATCAAATGATGTATTGCGTTAGGCAGATGTGCTGCACAAGACCTCTTTAAAGTGTTGCATAGCAAAGATATCAGTATGAGAAGTAAGGTGTACCTGATGCAAGCCATGGCATTTTCAGTAACCTCATATTCATGTGAAAGTTGGACAGTGAAAAAGGAAGACTGTAAAAGAATATTTGCATTTGAGCTATTGTGTTGGAAGAGAATATTGTTTTGTTCTTCTGGGATTCCAGAAGAACAAAACAATCTGTGTTGGAAGAAATACAGACCGAGTGCTCCCTGGAAGTCAGGATGGCCATACTTCATCTCTCATACTTAAGATGTATTGTCAGCAGGGACCAGTCCTTGGAAAAGGATAACATGTTTGGTGAAGTGGAGAGTTGGAGAAAAAGAAGACCCCTGATAAAGTGGATTGGCCAGTGGCAGCAGCAATGGGCTCAGGTGTAACAATGATTGTGTGGTTGACCCAGGAACAGGTGGGCATTGTTTGGTTCTCTTGTGCAGAGTCTCTATGAATTGGTATCAACCAGATGGCGCTTACCTACAGCAACATATAGACAAACAAGTCATCACAATTAAGGTAATTGCGAGGGGTTTAGAAATACTCCTTTTTATTTCATATTTTGTTTTATTAAGTTTATCAAAACTGAACCAAACCCTTTGTCATCCAGATTCGAACTTAGTGATCCTAAAGGACCGAGTAGGATTACTCCCTTTGGGTTCTCTTGGCTATGAATCTTTACAGAAGCAGAACTACCTCATCTTTTTCCAAAGAAAAAGCTGGTGTGTTTGAACCACTGGACTTTCAGTTAGCAGCCCAATGCGTAACCCAATGTTCTTAAGAGTCCTCCCCCTTTTTTAAAACTCCCTATTGTGATTTTAGTTTGCAGAGCAGATTGTTTTGTCTTTCAGCATTCATGCACGTTTTGTTGTGTGACAATGATTGCAGTTTCTACAGTATAACAGCGCTCTTTCCACTCCCTATATTTACCATTTCTGTTCATCCTTTTTTCCTATCCCTTTTGTATTCTGAGTTTATCCCTAGGCAAATGCTACCCTTTTGATAAAGAGCTCATGCCTCCCTGGTGTTATTACTTTTTTTATTGGCTTCATTTTATTTCTAAATTCATTTTCATACTGATATTTCTGCGGTGCAAACAATGCATGGAGAGTTTTCTTCTGTTTCCTTGATTATGTTTTTTTTTTTTTTTTTTCCTCTCTGTAATTTAAAATCCTTGTTTTCTTAGCTTTGTGCCTGAAGAACAAACCTAATTATAGTAGTTTACGTAGTTCATGTACTGTTTCTTTTGGTCTTCTGCTTGCTTAAAATGGACAGTTATGTCCACAATTTCTCTTTACACCAATTTGTTATAGATGAATTATTTTTCCCTTCTAAACTTACTCGAATGACTACGCTAAAGCTTTATTGACTATGCCAAGGCTTTTGATTGTGCAGCTCATGACAAGCTAGGGACAACATTGCAAGGTATGAGGATTCCAGAACACTTTGTTGTGCTCATGATAAATTTGTCCATGGACCAAGAGGCAGTTGTTCAAACAGAACATGGGAACACTGAATGGTTTAAAATTAAAAAAGGTGTGCGACAAGGTTGTATTCTTCCACCATACTTATTCAACCTGTGTGCTGAGCAAATAATCTGAGAAGCTGAGTTATATGAAGAAAAACGTGGCATCAGGATTGGAGGAAGACTCATTAACAACCTGCAATATGCAGATGATACAACCTTGCTTGCTGAAAGTGAAGAGGACTTAAAACATTTACTGATGATGATCAAAGAGCACAGCCTTCGGTATGGATTACATCTCAATGTCAAGAAAATAAAAATCCTCACCACTGGACCAATAAACAACATTCTTATCAACGGAGAAAAGATTGTCAAGGACTTCATTCTTCTTGGATCAATTATCAACACTCATGGAAGCAGCAGTCAAGAAATCAAATGACATATTGCATTAGGCAAACCTGCTGTACAAGACCTTTCTAAAGTGTTAAAGAGCAAAGGTGTCAGCTTCAGGACTAAGGTATGTCTGACCTAAGCCATGCTATTTTCAGTAACCTCATATGAATGTGAAAGCTGGATAGTGAATAAGGATGACTGTAAAAGAATTGATGCTTTTGAGTTATGGTGTTGGAGGAGAATATTGGAAGTGCCATGGGCTTCCAAAAGAACCAACAGATCTTTGTTGGAAGACGTGCAGCCACAGTGCTCGTGGGAGGCCAAGATGGCCAAGCTTCGTCTCTCATGCTTCAGACATATTGTCAGGAGGGACCCAGTTGCTGGAGAAGGATATCATATTTGGTAAGGTGGAGGGTCAGAGAAAAAGAGGAAGTCCCTCAGTGAGATGGATTGGCCAAGTGGCAGCATCATTGGGCTCAAGCGTGGCAACAGTAGTGAGGTTGGCCCAGGATTGGGCAGTGTTTCATTCTGCTGTGCATAAGGTCGCTATGAGTCGGTACCAACTCGATGACACCTAACAACAACAAAAGTTACCCGACACTTATCTTTTTGTCCTGGCTTCAATTTGAGAAGCAAGTATTTCAAGTGCTTCATGTTCTGAGACTATAAGAGATGAGGAAGTCCTCTACTGGGATTTAAGCAACTTTGATTAGAGAATCTATGCTATGTATTTTCAGAGGTTATTATCTATATAATTTTGGGCCAGGATCACTCCTTCTGGTCATGGGGGAATTCCTTTTAAAAGGTGATACTCCTGAAATTTGCGTTATTTTCCCCATTTTAGCAACAATCCCTGATACAGATTTGCCTTCAGAGAATCATATTCAGTGTTAACTTCCCCCATATACCCCACCTTTCTCCAGTAGTAGTTCCTCCTCCCTGTTGTGATTGTAAAGGGCTTTTCAGGTCCTGCTCCTTGAGAATCTTTCTCTCCCCTTTCTTCCCTCCTTATATTCTTTGTATCTTCTTTTCTCTTGTTGTTGTTGTTGTTGTTATGTGCCGTGGAGTTGGTTCCGACTCATAGCGACCCTGTACAGGGTTTCCGAGGCTGTAAATCTTTACGGGAGCAAAAAGCCTCATCTTTCTCCCGCGGAACAGCTGGTAGTTTCGAACTGCTGACCTTGCGGCTCGCAGCCAGATTCGTAACCACTACGCTGGGAAAAATCGCTGCTGTGTGGTGGTGATCACTGTGTCTTCACTGTCTGGTTTCCTCCCGTCTGGTAGAACTCACACTGGCTGGTCCTCTCTGCTTTTCTGCTTCTGATGAAATGTTATGTTGTTTAGGCAGGGATTTAACTCCTTCAGTTTTGTTTTTTCCTTGATTTATCCACAGGATAACTAAAACTAATTTTTCAAGGGAGAAGTAGTAATGTTTCTTAGGATTGTACTCAGCCATCCTCAGACCATCTGTCATTTGAAGAAACAGGAGGTTCACACACTCTTAACGTTTGTTTCATTTCTTGGCTGCCATTTTTTAGTTACTGTGGGAGGAGTTTATTGTGCCTGTTTTCTTTAGGTACTGATGGCTAATTTTTTGGCTAGTTGTCATGTTTTTCAGTGCTATTTGTTATATTAGCAGTGGGAAAGGGAGAATCTACAGCATGGATTCAGTCTGTAGTAGCTGATAATAATTTAAAAGATTTTTGACCTAAAGTCTATCTAAGATCACAGAAAACCAAGTATAATGATTTGTGATAGAAGAGAATATAATATGTAGCACTACAGTTGAAATTTACAAGTGAGACTGTCATTGTTTGTTAAGTGCAAATCATTGAACCAAGAACCACTAGGATTATGGGTACCTCATCTTTATGGATTAAAGACTATTTTTCCCATGACCATACTTAATGTCACAGTTTAATGCATGCAAACTACTACCATATGGGCAAAGCTGCATGTTTGTGAATGTCTTCATCTGATTTAGAAATAACATACAATGCACATTCCAAATCTGGAGCAAAATAGTTTTCATTTTACTAAAAAAGAGAGAGAGAGAGAAAAAAAAAAAAAGAATTGTTCAGTGTCACAAGGAAGATTTTAATTTCAATTTGACAAATTTACTATGGTCTTCACTGGGTTAATTTATAACTGATACAGTGTTTGAATGATGAGGACATTGAGTTAAGTTAGTGTTTACTAATTCCCTGAGTCAAAAACAATTCATTTCTCATCCCTTCCCTTAAAATACTTATTGATGAAGATCAAAGACCCTATCCTTCAGTATGGACTGCATCTCATTGTAAAGAAGACAAAACCCTCACCACTGGACCAATAAACAACATTCTTATCAATGGAGAAAGGATCGAAGCTGTCAAATACGTCATTTTTCTTGGATCAACTATCAACACTCATGGAAGCAGCAGCCAAGAAATCTAACAGTGTATTGCATTAGTCAAATCTGCTGCAAGAGACCTTTTTAAAGTGTTCAAGAGCAAAGATGTTACCTTGAAGACTAAGGTTTGCCTGACCCAAGCCATGGTATTTTCAATAACCTCATATGCATGCGAAAGTTGGACAGTGAATACGGAAGATCGTAGAAGAATTGATGCATTTGTGTTATGGTGTTGGAGGAGAATATTGAAAGTACCATGGGCTGCCAAAAGAACCAACTGATCTGTGTTGGAAGAAGTACAATCAGTGCCATTGGAGGCCAGGATGGCCAGGCTTTGTCTCTCACACTTCAGATATATTTTCAGGAAGGACCAGTCACTGGAGATGGATATCATGTTTGGTAAGGTGGAGGTCAGAGAAAGAGAGGAAGACCCCCAGCAAGATAGATTGGCAAAGTGGCAGCATCAATTGGCTCAAGTGTGGCAACAATTGTGAGTTTAGCCCAGGGCCGGCAGTGTTTTGTACTGTTGTGCATAGGGTTGCTATGAGTTGGTACCAACTCAGTGGCACCTAACAACAACAACATCCCTTCCCTGGAGATTAGCACTCAGTGTACCAAATGCAATGATTTTCAACTGTGGTTGTGTATTACCATTAACAGGAGCTTTTAAATATCCTGATACTCAGGTTTTATTGAGAACAGTTAAATAAGAATCTCTGAAATTCTGCTACCGACACCCAAGCATGAGCATTTTTTTAAGCCCCCAAAGTAATTCCACTATAAAGCAATGTTTGAGAAACACTGATTTAACATGTGGTCCCTGTAAAATTTTCCAGGGGTTTTTATAAATTAGACAAGTTTAAGAAATCCTGCATTAAGAAATATGTAATAATTTATTCACTGATTCCATTTTCACATTTAGAGTGCCAAGTGACACTATTCTGGATAAGCTTTGTTGTTGTGAAGTGCCGTCGAGTCGGTTCCGACCCATAGCGACCCTGTATAGAGTTTCTGAGGAGCAGCTGGTGAGCTTGAACTGCCAACCTTGCAGTTCAAATGGTTTTGCAGTCTGGTGCATTAACCCACAGCGCCACACCAGGAGTCTTTATAGGAGGATTATTTTGAACAAATTTATTATATCTTTTAAATTTTTCATTATGTGGGATAAACTAAGAGTTTCCTCTTCCTCTGATGTGGTCAAATATGATTTGAAAATAATCTGCTTTATCTTAAGATGTTCTCCAAATCACATGTATTTTTAAATCCCAGTGACTTCAGTAAGAATTGTTCCATGCAGGAGACAAAATTGAGCCAGTAACATTTGCACTGACTTCCAAGGTTGCTTTTATCACTATGTGATAAATTAAGAAACAGTCTAGCTATAGTTTAAAACTCACATGTAAAAGGGAAGCTTTTTCTAGTTCAACTAAAAGAAATATTCCACGTGTTTGGAGCAAATTTGTGACATTATACAAGGGTGAGTCGAAATTATCCACACTCTGGCTATATTAAAACACCCATCCATATCTACAGCTGATGACAACGTGGAGAGTGCTCATGAAATGATTCTGTCGAATAGACAAGTGGCAGTGGATTATGTGGCAAATCATTTGCAAATCAGCTATGACTCTGCCTATGAAATAATCCACGATAGACTTGGGTTTAGAAAAGTTTGTGTGAGATGGGTACCTAAACAACTCAAGGAAGAGCGTAAACAGAAGTGTTTGGACATGTGCAAACAAAATTTGGACCAATATTGGAAGGAAGGTAAAAGTGTCTTTCAAAAATCATTACTGGTGTGAGACATTGATTCATCCCTATGAACCTGAGAGTAAATGGTAGAGAATGGAATGGAAACATCCTTAGTCACTAACAAAGAAAAAGCTCAAAAGTCAACCATCAGCTGGAAAATTGATGCTTACAGTTTCCTACAGTTCTCAAGGGCAATTAACAGAACACTATCAGAAAAAAGATTCAGTAGTCACCAGTGCTTGTTACATTGAGATGTTCACTGAGAGCTGAAGCCTAAACTCTGGATTAAATGCAGAGGACCGCTATCCAAGGGCATTGTAATTTTGCATCACAATGCACATCTGCACACCTCTGCCCACACTGTTGACATTCTGCAAAAAAATCATTTTGAGGTGTTAAAGTATCCTCCTGATCTTGTTCCACTGGACTTTCTTTTGCTTGGTCCCCTGAAAGCAGCCCATCAAGAACAAGCATTCACCTCTGATGAAGAAATGAAGACAGTGGTGTATTCGTGACGTGAAGCTCAGCCTAAAACACTTTTTAATGAGGGAATATGAAAGCTTGTTGACAGATAGACAAAGTGTATTGAAAAGCAAGAAGATTATGTTGAAAAATAATGTACTTGTCTTTTCAAAAAGTTGATTAAAATCTACAGCCATAGAGAGCAGAAAATTTTTGGCTTACCCTCATATTTTAACTAACATTAAACGCAGTAATTTATCCTATTATAACATACCATTGTAGCTTAGAAAGTGAGGGGATATATAGAAATGCAATATTACAGTATTTTGCTTTTATATTACTTATTGTGTATTACTTATGTATTACTTATAATACTTACACTTTATAAATCCTAGTGTGGTACTGCAGGAAATGCATGGAGTACAAGGTCGGTTTGAACCACAAGGTTGGTGTTTCAAATCCACCAACCAACTTTACTGTTCAAACAGACCTTGCAGTCCAGCACATTAACCCACAGTGCCACAACAGGACTCAATAAGTCCCCCCAAATAAATTAATTTTAAATGACAGGCAACAGATAAATTGAAGAAATAATTAGAAGAAAACATTGTCTGGGCCTACACTATCTTCATGATTGTTGATCTGTTTGAGCCCCTTGTTGCAGCTACAGTGTTAATCAGTTCATCTTGTTGAGGGTCTTCTCTTTTCACTGTCCCTCTACTTTATCATGCATGATATCTTTCTCTAGGGACTGCCCTTTTCTGATAATGTAGACACAGTTTCACTGTCCTTCCTTTTAATGAACATTCTGGTTGCATTTTTTCCCAAAACAGATTTATTTGTTCTTCTGGTAGTCCCACGTAGTTACATGTTGTTGTTAGGTTCCATAAAATCAGTTCTGATCTATCATGACCCTCTGTAATACAGAAAGAAACACTGCCTGGTCGTTGTCTATCCTTACAGGTTTTTATGTTTTAGCCCAATTCTTGCAGTTATTGTGTCAATTCATCTCAGTATCTTCCTCTGTTTTGCTGACTCTCCAGTTTACCAAGTATGATGTCCTTCTCCAGGGACTGGTCCCTCCTGATAATATTCAAAGTAATGTTCAAAGTACATGAGATAAAGTCCTAACACCCTCATTTCTAAGGAACAACCCAACTGTACTTGTTCCAAAACAGATGTATTCATTCTTCTGGCAGTCTATGGTATATTCAGTATTTTCTGTCAACACCATAATTCAAATTCTTGAATAATTCTTCTGTCTTTCTTATTCATTATTCAGCTTTCTCATGTGTATGAGGCAATTGAAAATAGCATGATTTGGATCAGGCATATCTTAATTTTAAAGTGACGTTTTTTTGTTTTTTAACGCTTTAAACAGGTCTTTTGCAGCAGATTTGTCCAATGCAATACATCATTTCATCTCTTGACTGCTGCTTCCATAGGCATTGATTGTGGGTCCGAGTAAAATGAAATCATCAACAACTTCAATATAACACTATTATAGGGTTAATGCACTGGACTACAAGGTCAATTTGAACTGCAGGGTTGGTGGTCCAATCTTATCAGCCGGTCCTCAGAAACCCTATACAGTGTGGCTGTATGGGTCGGAATCAACTCAATGGCACTTGACAAAAACAACAATACTATTACAACATAATATTTTAATTATTGTAACTATATCATTACTACTGTGATTATACTATTACAAGTAAAATACAGTATTAAGAAATTTTTTAAGTACAACAACAACAACAACTGAATTCTCAAAAAAGTTATGAGATTTATTCCAAATGGCTCAAATTTAAATAGGATAAAGGGCTTTTATCAGGTACAGTCAAATGGTGGTGGTGGTTATGTGCCGTAGAGTCGGTTCCGACTCATAGCGACCCTGTACAGAGTTTTCGAGGCTGTAAATCTTTATGGGAGCAGAAAGCCTCATCTTTCTCCTGTGGAACAGCTGGTAGTTTTGAACTGCTGACCTTGAGGTTCGCAGCCTGATTTGTAGCCACTATAATACCAGAGCTCCTTTAGGAAACCCCAATTTGACTGAGGGAGTGCGGTGACTCTATAAAATAAGCACTAGACTGCGAGCCACAAGGGCCTTGGTTCAAGCCCACCAGCCACTTCATGGGAGAAAGATGAGGCGTTCTGCTTCTGTGAGGATTTAAAGCTTTGGAAACCTTATACATGATTGCTATGAGTTAGAACTGATTCTAAGGTACTTAACAACAAACAACAAATTTGATTGAAAATAGCAATTAGCTTATTGTTGTTAAGTGCTGTCCAGTCAATTTTGACCCATAGCAACTAGCTTAAACAGTGTAAATTCAATTGTGTTATTTTAGATATAATAATACATTATATTAATATTTTTATGGCAACCTTTTTTGAATAGATGATACAGAGGGCATCTGTAGCTTTTCCACCTCTCAAAAAGAGAAGATTTTAATCATATAGCTTTACACTATATGTTTCAATGTGAATGCATTTAAAATGAAATGGAAAGAATACAAGAAGATTCTTTACGCCTGTATTTCAATAGACAGCAGAACTTGAGATCTCTTCTAATTATTTCAGGAATAATTTGTGAAGGAAGTGGTATCTGAAAAGCTGTTTGATAAAAAGACAGTTTGGAGAGCTTGGTAGGGCCTGGGGAATATCAAGCATCATTTTTCAGACATGGGGCACTTCAGGAAAGGTCTAGAGCCGGAACCAGACAAGGAGATCAAAGAGCAGCTGGGAAGATAATGATGAAAGAGTTATTGTGGGGGTAGGGGAGATGAGCAAGGTACTTTGGGGAATCCCAGTGAAAAGTATTATATTAGTGATTAAACCCATGACCTTGTGGATGGATGTTTAGGGTTTTTTGGTATGTATGTTTTTTAGTTTGGTATGATCATGGTGTAGGATTTAACAGAAGCCTAACCAGAACCTCTCCTAACTTCTGGGTTCTTGTAGGGCCATACAGGAACCAATTTTATGTACTCAAATATAGGTTAGTGTGGGTTTGTGAGATGAATCCCAAGGAAGGATGTTGCCTGCGTTCTGTAAACATATGTAATATGTCTCATTCCAGCCTCTCCTGCTTGCCTCTGACTTTTCACAATACTGAGACAGAGAGATCATGTTTTTCTTTTGTCTTTTTCTAAGTCCTCACAGGAATCTCTTATATCATACCCTTCTCCATAGGATGGCAGTCATATGACCAATTTTAGTGCTAGTGGAAGCCAGAGGGGGATAGAAGGAGTCATGAATTAGAAAGTTTTATCACAAAATATAAGGAAATTCGTACATTGCTCAATATTGTTGACAAGTGCAGTTGAGTTGGTTCCAAGTCATAGCGACCCCCATTGCTCAATACAAGAGATTAATACATGTGTGCTGTTATTTAATGACTGGAGTCTTGGTCTGGCACTGTAAGATTAACAGTTCAAACCTACCAGCTACTCCTTGGAAACCCTATGTTGTTGTTGTGAATGATTGTAAAGTTAATTCCGACTCATAGGGGTCCTGTATAGAATTTCTGAGGAGCAGCTGGTCTGTTTGAATCACTAACTTTGTGGTTCACAGTCCAAGTCTACAGCATCACACTAGGAGTCCTGGAAATCCTAAATAGGGTTTCTGAGTCAGAACTGACTCCATGGCATTTAACAACAACTTAATTACTAAAATTAAGAAATAGACTCATTCAATCATTTAGTTAACATGTTTAGATATTTTGTGTTATTTTAAACATCACATTACAAAAAAATCTAGAAATAATGGTTCCAATCCTGCTACTATCACAAACTCACTCTTGTGACCTAGAAGTGCCCCTTTGTTTTAGGCACTTTATAGCCATCAGTTTGAAATTTGTTAAACACAGTAATCTAGAGGACTATTGTAACTGCCCACCCATCCCCCCTCACCTCCAGAAAGCAATATTCTTGTCCCACAAACACAGTGACTCTGGATGGTCAGGCTCTCTTTCTGCCTATTAGGGTGACAGTAAAGTAAAATTTAACCATGGTTGTTGTTGCAGTTGAGTGCCTTCGAGTCTGTTCCAACTCATAGCGACCCTATTTCCAAGGAGCTGCCAGTGAGTTTGAACCTCCAACCTTGCAGTTTGAATTGACCTTGCAGTCTAGTGCTTATCATACAGTACCACACCAGGACTCCTTAACCATGGTTGTTGTTGTTAAATGCCAAGGAGTCATCCAACTCACCGCAACCCTGTATAGGGTTTCCGAGCAGTGGTTGGTGAGTTTGAAACACGAACCTTAACCTACATCGCCACACTGGGACTCCTTAACCACGGTAGTAGTTCCTTAGTAAGTACTATTCCTACTGTTTAAACACAGTAGTAATTCTTTAAACCATAAGCATAGTACTTAATGACAGGATACATTTCTGAGCAGTTTGGAGTGGACTGTTGAACCCCTCAGGAGTCCTTGTGTGTCTCTGTGAGTTAATGTGCTGGACTACAAAGTCAGGTTGATCTGCAAGATCGGCAGTTCAGGCTCACCAGCTACTCCTCAGAAACTCTATACAGGGCCGCTATGGGTTAGAACCGACTTGACAGCACTTAACAACAACACCAACAACAACATTGCTGAACTCCTCCTTAATTAGTTCTAGAAGTTTCTGTTAGTGAATAATTTAGGATTTTCTGTGTATAAGATTATGGCTTCTATAAGTGGAAATAGTTTTATTTCCCTCTTTCCAATTTGGATGTTTTTTATGTCTTTTTCTCTTCTAATTGCTCTGGCTAGACCTTTCAGTAGAATGTTGAGTAGAAATGGCAACAGTGGAAATCCTTATCTTGTTCCTGACCTTAGAGGAAAAACATTTAACCTTTCACCATTAAGTCTTTCACTATCACACTGAGTTTTTTGTAAAAACCCTTTTATTAGATTGAGGAAGTTTCCTTTTATTCCTAGCTTGTTGAGTGTTTTTAACAAATCATCTGGGTGTTGGATTTTGTCAAATGTCAAATAATCTGTTGGCATTCTTACAACATTTTTGTCAGTTGTTTTAATAGCATGTTATACTATATCGATTGATTTTCATACTTTGAACCAACCTTACGTTAATGGGATAAATCTTACTTGGTCATGATATATAATTCTTTTTATGTGTTACTGCATTTGGCCAGACCTGCGCCGACCCTCCAACCTTTCACCAGTTCTGACAATAGCCTTCCATTTCATGGTACTCTGTGTCTCTTCTGAGTTCTCTAATTCATTGCCATGGCCACACAAATATAACAGCCAATAATTACAATTATGACATTTATTAGTGAATTACAATTTAGGATCAGGAATGCTCAGGACACAGTTCTTTAGTCAGGATAGCTTCTTATTAGCCAGGCTCATGGCCAAGCTCTTTCTGGTCCTCAGAATCTCAGCCATATAGCCCCTTGGCCTCTGCCCTCATTGTTATAAAGCTCTTTTAATGTTACTGATAAATGTCAAAAGGGCATGGTACGCCACTATAAGTCTCAGCCTGAAGGCACTCGGCTCTAGGTCTGTGGGTCAGCATTTCTAGCTTCCCCAATAAAGTGACTTCTTGATGTTGCTGTTGTTGTTGTTGTTGTTGAAGTGCCATCGAGTCGGTTCCGACCCATAGCGACCCTGTACAGGGTTTCCGAGGGTGTAAATCTTTACGGGAGTAGAAAGCCTCATCTTTCTCCCGCAGAGCGGCTGGTAGTTTCGAACCGCTGACCTTAAGGTTCGCAGCCCGATTCGTAACCACTGCTAAGTGCCGCTAAATTGGTTCCAACCAATAGTGACCCTGTATAGGGTTTCTGAGGAGCAGCTGGTGAACTTGAACGAAGGACCTTGCTATTCAAATTGACTTTGCAGTCCAGTGCATTAACCCACAGTGCCACACCAGGACTCAAATAAGGTGACTAATGGCAACCAAATCCATAAGTGAGCCTCCTGTCCGAGAGCACTCAATTTTACTCACTCCATGGGCCAGGAATTCCACAGCTCTGTATTGTGCTCTAGCTCTTGGTTCACTTGTTTCTGTTCCTCTGCCATCCCTCTGCTGCTTCTCTAATGCCACAAATGCCTGTGCCTCCCTGGATTGAAGAGGATCAATGTGCAGAGATTTTAGGGTCCAAAGGTTGTACTCCACTCCTGGCTCTTTTTTTCTTGAAGGCAGTGAGAGATCCCTTATCCTACTTTTAGATGATTTATTTTATACCCAGCTGGATGGCAACATTGAGCAATCTCCACAGTAGAATTCAAAGTTTTTACAGTCACAATTAACACTGTTAATAATTACTTACAGTTGACTAATATAATCCTATCAGCATCTTCCCCCACCTTCTGTTACCCAGACCAATCAGGAAAAGAAGTACGTGCAATCTACATGTTCCCATCCGGTTGTTTGGTGGTAGTTATAAAGACTGTGGCTAGAAGAGTCACTTTCTATGCTTGCTTCTCTCACCTTTCATTTTTTGGAAGATAAAAGGAGATGTAGGTCACACCCCAAGGAAACTCCCTTGACCTGATTAACGGTGTTGGCATTTCATAAGATCACATCAGATCAATTTGTGGAAGATGATTACATCACTACATAACTGCCAAATTACACCAGTGCACAACTGACAAATCACTGAGAGAATCATGGTCCATACAAGTTGGCACATATTTTTTCTAGGACACAGTTAAATCTGTGACAGATGTCATAGCCCTGGAAGTCTTCAGTTGCTCTAGTTCCTGTGGAGACACATGTAATTATTCCATATGCTCTGTTACTATCAGAGTTTTCAAGGAAGTATGACAGCACTG
>NW_006408665.1:4586509-4587588 GCF_000296735.1 Chrysochloris asiatica | reverse complement strand
GCCTCATCTTTCTCCCGCAGAACAGCTGGTAGTTTTAAACTGCTGACCCTGAGGTTCACAGCCCAATTCTTAACCACTACACTACTAGAGCTCCTTAGGCATTATGGTAGGCATTCAGTATTTCCCTTGATCAAAAAATTAAACTGCAAAGTTATTTTAACTGCAAGTTCAGTGGTTCAAGCTCACTAGCTGCTCCTCAGAAACCCTGTATACAGGGTCCCTATGGGTTGGGATCGACTTGACAGCACTTCACAACAACAAAAATTAAAAATTAAAATTAAACCTATAGATATAAATGGGTGAATTTAGAAATAAAGTATGAGATTTCTAGTAGTCTGACCCATGTGATCACACATGCATTATTGTACAGTAAAACTTGAGAGAGTGAGAATTTAAAGAGTGTTTTCCTGAGTCCTACGAGTTTTCCACCTTTGACAGGCTGCAGTCTTACCACTGTCTCTTCTTGTTTATTAGAAAATATTTTGTGTTTTCCGTCTCTGACATTTTGCCTGTCACAGGTTTTCTTGGCTTTTATTGTATATACCTAATATTTCAACATGAACATTAGCACTGATGTTTTCTGTTCACAGTTCATAAAATATTTTCAGGTATGAAGAAATAAATTCCTGTTTTCAGTTTCTGTTTATGAGAATGAGTGGTGGGATTTTAATTAATGGGTTGGAGATTTTTATCATTCACTTATCCTGGTTCTCTTTGCATGTACTGCCATCTTCATGCTTTCTCCCAACAATCTTGGTTTTTGTCTAAAGCAGAAAAGCCAGTGAACGCTCCCATGACCATTGATTGCTTTTTCACAAGTTTTTCTTTCTCACCACCAGTGTGACTAACATATGTTAAAATAGTGTTGCTGTGAAAGTGGTCTCTTTTCCTCTTATGCTTTATTTTAGGATGGCTCTAATCTCAAATCGTCGACATAATAAAATTTATTTTTCATAACATTTTTCTGAATATAAAAAACAATTAATACATGTACAAAACTTGAAAAATGCTGACCAGTAACATAAAATTGTTGAAATCATGCCTGTTGTTGTTGTTGTTATGTGCCGTGGAGTCGGTTC
>NW_006408665.1:4574445-4586409 GCF_000296735.1 Chrysochloris asiatica | reverse complement strand
TAGTTTCGAACTGCTGACCTTATGGTTCACAGCCCAATCCATAACCACTATGCTACCAGAGCTAGATAATGATAAAATACTTATTTTAATGAACACTTACTGTATGGGAAGCCTCTTTACATGTGTTATTTCACCAGATCATGAGGGGACTTCAAAAAGTTTGTGGAAAACTGAGCTAGGTAGCTAATAAATGATGGCATCGAGATTTGAACCCAGATATTTCGGGTTTCAATGTTGATACCTCTTTTTACTATGCTATCCTGGAATCCTGGTGTGGCACGGTGGGATGAACACTCAACTGCAGGTCAGTTTGAACTGCAAGGTCGGCAGTTCAGTCTCACCAGCCACTTCTCAGAAACTCTATACAGGTTCGCTATTAAGTCTGAACTGATTTGACATCACTTAAGAACAACAATCCTGTTATCCTGGTTATATGTTATAACTAGCATATACATACTTTTTTATACGCTGTTATGTCATTGTGGACATATTAACCTCACAGAGAGGGCCTCTGTTTTCTCTGGTGTCAATTAAGTGTTATAATTATACTGCCTTACTGGGAAGAGTAAAGAGTAAATGAGTTATCATTCACAAAGTAGTTATAACACTTTATAATAGAATGATGTATATTATTACCTTAAAAGTGTTTACTATTACTGTTATTACAGAAAATCATAATTCTTTGCTTTTAAAACCTTATTTGTTAATTCTCATTTTTTTTTACATGAGACAGATATAAACACTTCAGCCAGAATGCCAATGTTTTTTTATTTCTTTAAGTTACAGAGCTACACATTGCTTGGATACATTAAAATTCTCTAAGTAGATTATAAAGAAAAAAAATTTTTTAGGTGAAAGGATATGAAAATAAGAACTGAAACCCATGAAATATAAAACAAATTCAAATCAGAGGAAAACACTGCTAGAAAAATTCCGTAAGGACAAATGTTGTAAATAGATTTTATCCAAAGTGTTTTGTGGAGTCTCTTGGTCTGATACTTTTTAATGAGTTGGAATTTGGGCCAGTTTGCCACTATTGACTTTTTGACAGTGACTATAATCTAGCATGATTGTTTAGAAATAACCATTTTAAGCATATGTATTCTTAATTCACTTTCTACCACTGGCATTTCTGCCTTGTTAAAGTCTAACTTGAAATTTTTATTGAGCTGGGACCTCCAGGCATGCTAAACTCTACTGCAGAATATATAATAGATTGAAGCTCACTAGCAATCAGGGTTGATATATAGTCACTGGCAAAAGTGTGGCAGCTGACAAAGACTAACTATTAATACAGCAAGCATTTAGTCCCTTACACCCTGACAGCTGAACCAGAAGATTTAGAGCTTCAGTGGATGCCAGCTTAAAATTCATCTTTGTAATAGATTCTTGAGTCTGGGTTTACTGAGGCATGAACTCCTAAGGTTTTATCCTGGCAACAAAAGATATGTGGAAAATAAAATAGTCGTAAATATAACTGAAACATTTATTAAATTGCTAGCAGGAAAGTAAGGACCTGAGTTTTAGTGTATATATATATATATATATCCTTTACAACTTCAATAAAAATATCATTTTCAAAATTCATATGGATTTTTATGTGTAGGGTAAGTCATGTTCCCTTGACATTGAACTGTGTCTGAGCTTATCCCAAAGAGTTTTTATGATGGATCAAGAAATCTTCCTTAAGTTTCTTCAAACTGAAGTGGTTTTATCTCTAATGTAAAATATGTAGCTTGTATGTCCAGATAGGTAATATTATGTGCATTTTGAGAAATTATTGTGTAATTTAAATCTTTGTTCAGGTGAATTGTCTATGTTTCAATATTTATAACATACCAAATATTATTTTTAATTAAATATTATGAAACATATTCATTACTTTAGCAAATATCTGCCAGAAATTTTGTGTGCTAGACACTGTGCTAAGTGCTAGGGAAACCACCATAACCAAGACATTTAAAATCCCTTTTGTCTACTGTTTACAGTGCTTTTGGGGAATTTTTTTTTTTTTTTAAGAACACATAAATGTATGTTTAAAATATAGTGGTGGTGGTTATGTGCTGTGTAGTCGGTTCTGACTCATAGTGACCCTGTACAGGGTTTCTGAGGCTGTAAATCTTTACGGGAGCAGAAAGCCTCATCTTTCTCCCATGGAACAGCTGGTAGTTTCGAACTGCTGACCCTGAGATTAGCAGCCTGATTCGTAATCACTACAATACCAGAGCTCCTTATGTTTAAAATATAAGTTGTAATAAATGCTCTGAAGGAAACAAAGAGGTGGCTGATATAAAACGGAATTCTCAAAGGATTGTGTAAAATATTCCACTTTTTATATGTTATTTAGTCTGAGACTTTGTATCAGTCAGGTGTCGTAGATTATACTGTTGTAACAAAGAGTCACAAAATCTCTGTGGTTCTTTGCCTAGTAAACAAAGGTGAATTTTGGTTCAGCCTTCATCATCAGTTGCCTAGTATGTTACCAAGAAAGTTCTATTCATCTTAGTTACTCAGAGTAAAAGAGTCTCTACCTCAAAACAAGGCTCCATTGTCATTGAAACATAAAGGGGGATATGGTGACTTGCATACTCTCAAAGTGTTTTGGGGTGTGAGTGATTTATGTCACTTGTGCTCTCATATCATACCATATTACATGGCCACACTTAATTTTATAGGTGGTAGGGATAATATACCTTCTTCCATGTATCTGAAAAGAGAGGAAACTTGGATCTTGAGGTACAGCACTAATGATTTCACTGGTACTACAGTATGCAAGGATTCCTGGTGTGGCACTGTGGGTTAATGCGCCAGACTGCAAAGCTGTTTGAACTGCAAGGTCAGTGGTTCAAGCTCACCAGTTGCTCCTCGGAAACCTTATACAGGGTCGCTATGGGTCGGAATCGACTTGACAACACTTAGCAACAACAACAACAGGATGCAAGGAGTCCTGGTGTGGTTCTGTGGGTTAATGCAATGGACGACCAGGTCGGTTTGAGTTGCAAGGTCGGTGTTTCAAGCTTAGCAGCCAATCCTTGAAAACCCTATCTAAGGTTGCTATAAGTCGGAACCGACTTGAAGCCACTTAGCATAACAAAATAGGATGCAAAGAACCAGCCATATTATGAGGTGTAGAAATAAAGTTCTTGATAAAGGACTGTAGTGACTCCTTGCTTAAGAAAAAATCTTGAGGTACAAAACAAATGTGTTCTGAGGACATGAAAGAAGGGTGAAGTTGGAATGGTGTTAACAATTTTTATACAATTAAATAGTGGCTAGGAGAAACATCATTTTTAATACTTTATTGTTTGGCTTCCATTAAAAATGTTAATATAATAATAATGGTCAATATGTTACAACTATTTTTCCTACTTATTTATTACTAATATTAACTTTTAATGAGTTGTCAGTTATCGTCATGGAGCCCTGGTAGTGTAGTGAGATACTAGTTAGACTGCTAAACACAAGGTTAGTAGTTTGAGTCTACCAGTCACTCCATGGGAGAAAGAGAAGTCTTTCTGTTCCTATAAAGATTTAATAGCCTCAGAAACGCTATGAGCCAGAACCAACTCAATGGCACACAACCAACCAGAGTTACCTGCATATTATGAACATTTTGTGTATTGTACTATGCTTATGATGGGTGTGCAAACTGAAATCATTAAGTTATGATATACTGAATATTAAAACTAAAAATGAAGTTATTATATATTGATTTTTCTTTAATGGGCCTCTATTTAACCTGAAGTTTTCCAGGTTTGTAAGAACAACTGTACTTTGTTTCTTTTGTGATTTGACTTGCCTTCAGTAGTCCCTAAAAGACAAAGAAGTCTAAGGATTAAAATTGAGGATAAAAAGACCTTATAAAGGGCAGATGATGGAACTTTCTTACCCTGACATTATTTTTTATAAGGGTATTTATGAGACATGTCTAGTCTCTCGTAGTTAAATAAAGCACTCTAAGAAATACCTCTAAATAAATCCTGTGCTTACGTGATAAGTTTGATTTAAGTCTTGGAAAGCATGCAGATTTTTCCAGATCACTCAGATTTCTTTTCTTTTTTCTTTTTTAAGGAATTCTCTGTTATTAATTAAGAAAGTGAGCTTTTAAAGTATAATACTTTGAGTAATTTTTAAAACCTGGAATACAAAAAAGGACATTTCAAGAAACCCTCTACTGCATATCACTCAAATGAAAAGGAAATTAACTTTTTTTGAATATGTGTTTCAGAGCACTTCTCCTTTCTCCTCCTCTCTTTTAAAAGAAATAAAAATTTTCAAATAAAATTGAATTCCCATATGTTTTTCTGATTTCCTTCCTCCCTTTTTCCAGAGGTAACTATTGTCATGAACTTTGAGTATATTTAGTGCATGAGTCCTGGTGTGGAGATGTAGGATAAGCACTTGACTGCAAAGTTGGTTTGAACTGCAAAGTCAGCGGTTCAAATTCACCAGCTGCTCCTTGGAAATCTTATACAGGGTCACTAAGAGTCAGCCAACTCAATAACATTTAAGAACACCAACAACAATTTGTGCATTGAAGGAACCCTGGTGGCACAGTGGGTTAATTGTGGAGCTGCTAACAATAAGGGTTAAGGTTCAAACCCACCAGCCACTCCACAGGGGAAAGGTGAGGCAGTCTGCTCTCATAAAGATTTGCGGTCTCAGAAATCATAAGCTGTTTTACTAGGTTGAATAAGGAGCTCTGGTAGGGCTGCTAACCTCAAGGCCAGTAGTTCGAAACTACTAGTCAGTCCACAGGAGAAAGATGAGGCTTTCTGCTCCTGTAAAGATTTATAGCCTTGGAAACCCTGTACAGGGTTGCTGTGAGTTGGAACTGACTCCACAGCACATGACCACCACCATAGGGTTGCTGTGAGTCAGAATTGACTTGATGTCAGTAGGTTTGGGATTTGTAGTTTTTATTGACTATGCAAAGGTTTTCAATTGTGTGGATCATGACAAACTCTGGAAAGCACTGCAGAGAATGAGTGTTCTGGAACATTGAATTGTGCTCATGATAAACCTGAACATATGAAGAGGCAGTTGTTCTAACAGAACAAGGGCACACTGAATGGTTTAGAATTAGGAATGGTATACGTCAGGGTTGTATTCTTTCACCATACTTATTCAATCTGTATGCTGAGCAAATAATCCAAGAAATTAGATTATATGAAGAAAAACATAGCATCAGGATAGGAGAAAGTTGCGTTAACAACCTATGTTATGCAAATGATACAACCTTGCTTGCTGAAAGTAAAGAGGACTTAAAATACTTACTGATGAAGACCAAAGACCAGTCTTCAGTCTGGGTTGAAAACAAAAATCCTCACCATTGGACCAATAAATATCATGATAAATGGAGAAAAGGTGGAAGTTCTTAAAGACTTCATTTGGCTGAGATCACCCATCAACACTCATGGAAGCAGCAACAAGAAATAAAAAGAATTGGCATTAGGCAGTATTAGGCAAATCTGCTCAACACCTCTTTAAAGTGTTCAAGAACAGAGAGAGATACCGGTTTGAGGACTAAGGTGTGCCTAATCCAAGCTATTCAATAACCTCACATGCATACAAAAGTTAGCTGGTGAATAAGGAATACTGTAGAAGAATTGATGCATTTGAATTATGGTTTTAGAGGAGAATATTAAAAATATTTTTTGCTTTCATCCAAGATTCAGCTAATGTCAGCAATGATATCCCTCATTCCACGTCCTCTTCTGGATCCAACGGAAGCATCTGGAAATTCTCAGTCCATGTATGGTGGCAGCAATTTTTGAATTATCTTCAGCAAAACTTTGCCTGCATGCAATAGTAATGATATCATCTGATCATTTTCACATTCCGCTGGGTCACCTCTTTTTGAAATGGGCACAAATATAAATATGGATCTCTTCAAGTCAGCTGGCCAGGTAGTTGTCTTCCGGTTTTCTTGGCATCGATGAGTGAGTGCCTCCTCCTTTAATTTGTTGAAAGATTTCAATTTGTATTCCATCAATTCTCAGAGTCTTGTTCTTTGCCAATGCCTTAAACGCACCTTGTACTTCCTCATTCATTAACATTGGCTTTTGATCGTATGCCAAGCCTTCAAATGGTGTAGCATCAACCATTTCTTTCTGGTACAGTGCCTATGTATATTCCGTTCATCTTCTTTTGATGCTTTCTGTATCATTCAGTATTTTGCCCATGTTGTTGTTGTTGAGTGCTGTTGAGTTAGTTTTGACTTGTGTAGTGTTTCTGAGGAGCACATGGTGAGTTTGAAAGGCTGACCTTGTAGTTCAAACTGACTTTGCAGTCCAGCACATTAACATACAGTGCCACACCATTTGTTTTTGTAGTTAAGTGCATTGAGTCAGTTCCAACCCATAGCAATCCTGTGTAGGACTTCTGAGGAGTAGCTGGTGAGCCTGAACCGCTGACCTTGTAGTTCAAACCGACGCTACACCAGGTCTTTCAATACTGTAAGTCGAGGCTTGAATTTTTTTCTTCAGTTCCCTCAGCTTGAAAAATGCTAAGTCTGTTCTTCCTTTTGGTTTTCTAATTCCAGGTCTTTGCACATTTCATCGTGTTTGACTTTGTCTTCTTGAGCTGTCTTTTGAAATTTTCTATTCAGTTCTTTCACCTCATTTCTTCATTTGTTTTAGCATCTCTGTGCTGGAGAACAAGTTTCAGCATCTCTTCTGATGTCCATTTTGATCTTTTTCTTCTCTGTTTTCTTAATGACACTTTGCTTTCTTCCTGTACAGTGTTCTTGATGTTATTCCAGAATGCATCTGGTCTTCTGTCTTTAGTGTCTAATGCATCAGATCTGTTCTTGAGATGATTTCTAAATTCAGGTGGCATATGTTCAAGGTTATATTTAGACTCTTGTGAACTTGTTTTAATTTTCTTCAGCTTCAGCCTGAGCTTGCATATGCACAATTGATGGTCTGCTCCACAGTCTGCCCCTGGCCTTGTTTTCACTGATGATATGGAGCTTTTCCATCTTCTCTTTCCACCCATGTAGTCAGTTTGATTTCTGTGTATTCCATCTGGTTAGGTCTGTATGCATAATAATCTTTTATGTTGTTTAAAAATTGTTAATCATATATTTACAACAAATATATGCCTGGTCTTACAAAATTCTATCATGTGATCTTCAGCTTCTTTTCTATCACCAAGGCCATAGTTTCAAACTACTGATCCTTCCTATTTGTTTTCAACCTTTGCATTCCAATCACCAGTAATTATCAATACTTCTTGATTGCATGTTTGATCAATTTCAGACTAAAGAAGTTGGTATAATTCTTCAGTTTTATCCTCACTAGCTTTAGTGGTTGGTGCATAAATTTGAGAAATAATTGTTAACTGGTCTTCCTGGTGGCGGTAGCGGTGTACTGTGGAGTCAGTTCCGACTCATAGTGACCCTGTGTAGAGTTCCTGAGGCTGTAAGTCTTTACGGGAGCAGAAAGTCTCATCTTGCTCCTGTGGAACAGCTGGTAGTTTCGAACTGCTTTCCTTGAGGTTAGCAGCCCATCTTGTAATCACTATGCTACCAGAGCTCCTTTGTCTTCCTAGTAGACACATGGGTATTATCTTATCACACACAATGTTGTAATTCAAGACAGATCTTAATATGCTCTTTTGGATGGTAAATGAGATACCATTCCTCCTCAATTTGTTATTCCAGACATAGTCAAATTCAAACTAGCCAATGCCAGTCCATTTCAGCTCACTAATGCCTAGTATATCGATGTTTAAGCAGTTAGGTTTTTTTTTTTTTCTCTACCTACCCTTTCCCTATTCCACACAGATGTTGATTTCTGAGTACATTAGCCCAATCAATCACAGACCTTCATCACATATGTGGTGGAAAATATTACATCAGAGTACTCAAGTCAGACACTATAGCAGGATTGAAATGCTGTTAACTAACCTACACTGGCAACCAGACTCTGTCACTCTATAAAGGCAATATGTTTTTATGAGAATTATTATATACTTTTCAATTTTCCCAGCTATTATCATTTAAAATAAAATACTTTAAGAACCATTGTTTCATAAAAATATTAAAGTTCTCTACATGTTTTCCCTTGGGCAACTCATTTTTTAATACTTGGGATACTTTTATGGGCACAAAGTTATTGCATTTTATGTGTCCCACAGACTTACCTGTCCTGAGTATTTCATTAATTTTTTAACATAGAATTCGTGAAAATTTACAAGTTGAACTGGACAGACTTTTGCTTTTTGGGTCTTATGCCCCAAATGTACCGACTACTTTGGGACTCTCAGCCTCTTTAAAGATAATAGATTGGCTATCCCTGTGTAGTTTTCCAAAAGACTGGTTTTCATTTTCAACTAGTATTTGTTCTCTCCATAACGTGGTTGGTATTACCTTTCAAAAAAAGTACTTCTTACTCGAATTAACCTAAATAAGTGTAATTCATGTAACTTCTCATGTCTTTCAGAAACCTTACAGCAGGACAAGCCTTATAGCTTGGCAGGGGGTATGAATGAGGCAAGAACATTTTCCCACATTATAATCATAGCAAACATCTTTATTAAAACTAAAACACATACCAGTGTCACTGAACAATTTGTGTAGAAATTGTTGAATGGAAACCTAATTTACTTTGTAAGCTTTTACTGAAAATATTATAAAATATGATTTGAGGGAAAAAAAAAACTTAGGAAAACAAGCACATATAAAGGCTAAGCCTCATTTAAACATGTACATCTAACATGAGAAAGATAATGCACATTTGGGCTTCAATGAACAATACTATTAGTATTATATCTATATTTTAAATTAAATTATAAAATAAAGCTAAGTTCAAATGCATGTAATAGCAGATGCTTATGAACTCCCTCTCTTCCCCTAAAAAAAGATGGGTATTTAGATTCTTTCTCATTTTTTATTATAAAAAAGTTTTATTATAAAAAAATTACTAAAAATGTTGCCTTGTGCATATATACAAGACTTTCTCATGACTAGACATCTAGAATTGAATGTGTTAGGTTTATGCATGCATCTATAACTTCTTAAAGTTGATTGTTATTGCTGTTAAGTGCCATCAAGTTAGTCCTGACCCACAGCGACACTGTATAGGATTTTTGAAGAGTGACTGGTGAATTTGAACCCCTGAACTTGCAGTTCAAACCAATCTTAAGGGTCAAGTACTTACACTACTGCACCATGTTGTTCTTGTTAAGTGCCATCAAGTAGACCCATAGCGACCCTGCATAGAGTTTCCAAGGAGAAGCTGGTGAGCTTGAACTACCAACCTTGCAGTTCAAATGACTTTGCAGCCTGATGCATTAGCCCACAGCGCCACACCAGGACAAACAAGACTTAAAATTTTAACTTAAAATTCCCATATGAATGGGTTGCTACTTTTATCAGTTAAGATTCTTGGTTTCAAAATAATAGGAACCAACTATGTTCATTGAATTACAAAAATTTTTTAAAGGAATGTATTGGGAAGATACTAGATAGAATTCATAGAGTCAACAGACAGTCTGGATAAACCAAGTTTGTGGATAGAAGGTTGTCACGGAGAGGTGCCAGCAGAAAACTCAGCTGAGATCCTGTGTGGTTAGTCCCTGGTTGCATTAGTCTCTGGATGGTCTTTGCTGCATCTGCTGCTGCTGGGGAAGTTCTGTCTTTCATCAGTTCCTCTCACCAAGGTTTATATAGTAGGAAAGAAGAGATTGCCCCCAAATGCGAAGGAGGTTTGGTTGCAGGACAGACCAAACATATATCCTTTTCTCTGCACTGTTGTTAAATGCCAATTGAGTAAGTACAATTCGTTGTGAGCCTGTGTAGGGTTTCCAAGGAGCAACTGATGAGTTTGAACCATCTACCTCGCAGTTCAAACCAATTTTCAGCCCAGTGCTTATCCTATAGTGCCACACCAGGACTTAGACCATGATGTCCATGAACTCTATAAATTGAGTTATGTTGGGAGTTCAGCTTTAAAATGAAACAACATTTAAAACAGTGCTATTGCAATCTGACAGAGTCCTGGTGTGGCGCTGTGGGTTAATGTGCCAGACTGCAAAGCTGTTTGAACTGCAAGGTTGGCGGTTCAAGCTCACCAGCAGCTCCTTGGAAACACAGTATATGGTTGCTCTGGGTTGGCACTGACTCGATGGTACTTAACAACAACAACAGCGTTGCAATCCAACACATTTCAGTTACTAAAAGTTAAACTTTTTAATTAAAAAATTTAGTTGGCCACCAAAACAGTATGCTAACTTAAGAAAACTCTCTGGAATTTGCTATTTCCAATCTGTATATTCAGATAAGCATTCTGAAGTTACCTAGAAACTTGGATAATTTGCTGGATTGAAATATAAACACACTTCTCAGATTATATGCCAACAAAAAATGAGATTTCTGAATATATTTCAAGAAATGTGAAGATCCCTTACCCCTGTAGAAGTTTCAAAATTTTGTTTCCTTTATTAATTAGAGACAGAAGAGATATAGAATATAGTAAGAATCATTGTCATGTAGTATATGAAGGCAATCTGAGACACATAGTAAATCTAGAAAACATCTGGTTGAAAATGTAAGCATTTAGTTAAGCATCAGGATGTTTTTCTCTATCTGGGATATTAGCTACATTTGGAAACATGTGGATGTTAATTCCATTTTCTGGGGTTTTCTTTGATGTTCATCATGAGACAGTCAGGGCCTCTTGCTAAGTGCAGACGCTGACAAGCTTGCTGCATTCTGTGCCATATTTCTTCTGACCCAGGCTGGTCCTGTTCTCCATGGCATGAGGCATAGCCTCCTGGCAACAAGGTAGAGGTTGCAGGTAGAATATGGTCATCAGAAAAGCAGATAATGCTATGGCTCATCAAGATTTTTTGATGATGATGATTCTTTAAGTTGGCAGGTCTGAGTAGCCCTGCTGCAATAAGGACTGAGGATCATGATTCAAAAGAGGTGCTTTCTTTTACAGATCACATAAATGAGCAAATGTTGTGCTTTCATGTGCCCATTGTGCTTTCTGGCAAAGTAAAAAAGGGAGAGTCCCCTCCACCACCACCACACCCTTAGGCAAAAAATTATGTAGGTCTGGTATTTCTCTTTGCAAAATAATTTATTTCTGGCTGCGTAGCATTAATTTTCAGGTTGTGAAACCTGGCTTTGATTCCAAACAGATCTTTGGGAGCTTGAATAATAGAAAATAACTCCATAGGAAGTGTATTATTTCTTGGAAGAATCCTGCTATCCATCTAAGTGATTTCTTCTGTCTTTCCCATCCAAGAAAGTTTCATGCATATATAATTTTGAGGATCAAAGCCCACACGTGAGGCTTATATAGGATTTTCTCCCTCCCTCATCCTTTTCCTTATGTCACTGTGGCCACTAGGACACCATGACCATAATGAATTTAGGAAAGTAGTTTATATACTAAGAGCAGTGCTCTGAATATGTGAATTTGTAAATAGCTACAACAGACACAATAATAGTCACCAGGTTGCTTTGATTTTATTAGGAACCAACCACTTAAGTTTTTTTTGTTTTGTTTTTTAATTTCCTGACATGCTCATATTGACACCATAAGCTATTTGTTGTTATTAGGTGCCATTGAGTCCATACCAACGCATATGCACAACAGAATGAAACACTGCCCAATCACAATTGATGCTCTGTTTGAGTCCATTGCTGCTGCTGCCACTGTGCTAATCCATCGCACTGGGGTCTTCTTTTCTCCCACCCTCCACTTTACCAAACATGATATCCTTCTCCAGGACTGGTCCCTCCTGATAATAATATGTCCGAAGTATGGAAGACAAAGTCTGGCCATCCAAGGAGCATTCAGGCTATACTTCTTCAAACTCAGGTTTGTTCTTTTGGCAGTCCATGGTACTTTAAATATGCTCCGCCAACAGCATAACTCAATTGCATCAATTCTTCTTTTGTTTCTTTCCTTACTTACTATCCAACTTTCACATCCATATGAGGTTATC
>NW_006408665.1:4572401-4573855 GCF_000296735.1 Chrysochloris asiatica | reverse complement strand
AGCTGGGGTTCTGATGATTAATCCAGGACTATCGGAGTACAATCCTGTATTACCTTCTATATGTCATTGTTGTTGGGTGCCATCCAGTTAGTTCCAACCTACAACGACCCATGTGAAAGAATACAACTTCCCCATAGGATTTTCATTTTTAAAAACTTGTTAGTGTGAATTAAGTGATGGTGTACAGACAAGGTCATCAATTTTGCATTCAACAAATCATACATTTTGTTTTATCTCAATGATTACAATCCCCTCCATGTAGCAAAAGCTATCCTGGTTCCTCCCTGTGGCTCTTAATTCCACACCTCCCTCCTTCCCATCCCTTCTAACTTTGTCCTTAGGTAAACGTTGCCCTTTTAATCTTTAATGATTGACTATATTCCATGGTGAGCATACCTTACTAATGTTTTTGTCTTTTCTGTATTCCTATCTACTGCTTGACTGAAAACTGGGCCATGTGGGTGAGTTGTATTCCATAACAGAAATTTGGTTGAGGGCCATAGTCTCAAGTTCCTCCAGTATCATTCTTACTAGTAAACCCTGCATTTAACAACCCGGCAGTTAACAACAATATTGTTAAGTGCTGTCCCGTCTGTCCCAACATAGCAACCCTGGTTAGGATTTCCAAGGAGGTGGCTAGTGAATTTGAACAACCAACCTTGTGGTTCAAACTGACCTTGCAGTCTAGTGCTTTTCCTACGGTGTCACACCAGGACTCCATATATATAATTTAGTGTTTTGTTCCACATTTTCTCCCATTCCATCCTGTGCATTATAATATGATCACTTTCAAAGAAGTTGATAGTGGTAACCAGGCCCCATCTTAGTTCTTTTCATCTGAGTTGTGGAGACTAATGTTCACAATTGGACTAGTTGATCTCGAGTTGTGGAGACTGATGTTCATAATTGGACTAGTTGATTCCGAGTTGTGGAGACTGGTGTTCACAATTGGACTAGTTGATCCCGAGTTGTGGAGCCTGATGTTCCCAATTGGACTAGTTGATCCCAAGCATCTTCAGTTTCCATCAGTCTTCTTCATTACACACATGGAGAGACTGCTCATGAGCTTTGAAGATGCCAGATGCAACTCACCAAAGATGGTCTTTGTACAGTATGCTATGACAGTTGACCATGGTATTCCTGTGAGGCTATGGTCCTGAGCCTTAACATGCTTGATACTATCTAAGAAGTTTTTATCATTTTATTCACTGTATTTTCCATCACATTCAGCGATCTGTGTATTTGTGGACATATTCCCACTCTGCTTGTTCAGCCTGTATATCTGTCCATGTATCTATCCAAAGAACACTGCTGTTTCAAGGTTGTGAATATAATAGTAATTACCTCGATCCCATTTAATGCTTGCATTCCTCCGTATGTCTTCACCTGTCTTCATCATTCTTCTGCCAGCCTCCTTTCTTATATATTTTCCTCCCCTTCACCCAAGTTAACAA
>NW_006408665.1:4551641-4565834 GCF_000296735.1 Chrysochloris asiatica | reverse complement strand
GAATCACTTTAGTATTTTTTATTATGTTTATCTGGTTATTTCATTTTCCTTTAATTTATGTTTATCTGAAAATGTTCTCATTTTATAGTCATATTTGAGGGACAGTTTTGCTAGGTATATGATTCATGATTGGAATTTTTTTTTTTCTTTTAGAGTTTTGTATATGTCTTCCCATTGCCTTCTTGCCTGCATGATTTCTGTTGTGCAGTTAGAGCTTAATCTTATTAGTTCTCCTTTGGAAGTAGCTTTTCATTTTTTCTGAGCTGCTCTCAGGATTCTTTCCTTCTCTTTGATTTTTAGTGAGGTTGTTTACATATCCTATTGGTTTTCTTTTGGAGTCTGTCCTGTTTGGGGTTGGTTCAACTTCCTAAATGCTTACCTTATTGACTTTCATGATATTGGTGGTGGTGGTGATGTGCCGTGGAGTTGGTTCCGACTCATAGCGACCCTGTACAGGGTTTCTGTGACTATAAATCTTTACAGGACCAGAATGCTTCATCTTTCTCCCATGGAACAGCTGGTGGTTTTGAACTGCTAACCTTGAGGTTAACAGCCCAATTTGTAACCAATATACTATGCTACCAGTAGGGAAGTTTTATTCCAACAGCTCTTTGACAACCTTTTCCGTGCTTTTCTTTGTCTCTTGAATGTTCTGGAATTTCGATCACCCATAAGTTATCCTCTTCATAGGATACCATATGAATCTTAGGCTTTCTTTGGAATTTTTTTTCTTTCTGATTATGCTTCTTGCTTACTAGTATAAACAGATTTAACTTCAAGCTCAGTAATTTGGGATTCCACCAATTCAGATCTCCTCCCTTTCCCTTTAAATGTATTGTCCATTTCTGAAGTTTTAACATTAATCTTCTGGATTTGTATTTGCACATTTTGTATTGTTTCAGTCCTTTATCTATTTTGTTTGTTTGTTCTTGTAGTGTTTTCCTGAATTCTGCCTTGTTTACTTTGACTGTTCTGTCAGTCATTTGACACATAAATATCATTCTCTTGAATTCTTTTTCTGGTAGTTCCAATGACTTTTTCTCCTCAAAATGGTTCTCTATTTCTGCATCTTGGTTACTTGTTTGAGTCACTCTGTCCCTTTTTCATGTCAACAGAAATTGTCTGTTGCTTCTGAGACATTGCCATGCTGTTATATTTGTATTAAATAGATGATTGTAGGTTGGTGTATTCTTAGGTACTCATCAACTGTCTTTGGCTAGGTGTGACTAGGAAACAGAAGTTTGTGCACTGTTATCTGTTTGCCATTAATGTAGCTCAGTTTACGATATTAGTTTATTGTCATTCATTCAATGTATAGCATCCAGTATTTACTTATGGTTGGTGGGTGGAGTTACACAAGGTATGGTGGTGACTTGGTGTATTTGCCACAGTTACTGTCCCCTGTCAGCTGAAGCAAGAAGAGAAACATTCATATAAGCTAGAAGGAAAACAAACAATCCAACAGAAATAGTAATTAAAAACAAAACAAAACAAAACAAAACAAAACAGGTAACAGACAGCAGGAACTTTGCTGGGGGTGGTGGTACAATGGTTGGTGCTGGCCACATTTCTGGTCACCAGTATAATGTGGGGTGCGAGAAAAAACCCTCAAACCTTTAACTTCATCAATAAGTGGTTCACTTCTGTACACCTACTTTCCTCTTTCCTTCAAAGCCACCCACGAAAGTTCAAGATGGCCATGCCACACCTGGTCAGCTGGCACATATCATTTGTGTCTTCCTCCCAACCCCCATGTCTGTCCAACTGCTTCTCCTAGTTAAGGCTAGTCCAGGGCTGACCAGAGCAGACTCTGCAGGTTTGGAGTAGGGCTCACCTGAATCTGGGAGCTGGAATTGGTGTGGATAGCTCCCTACTCATTTTGATGGGGCTCACAATTGTAGGACTCAATTCTGTGCAGCTCCAACCACTCAGAGAGTGGGAGCTTTGCTGGTGGTGCATGGGGAGTGTGGGGAACAAGAACAATATTGTACCTTTATCTCTCAGAATGATCAGTATATTGCTGCAATGCTAGTATCCTGTATTGTCTCTGAAGTTGTTCACAAAAGTTTATGGTAACCATGCAATATCAGGTCTGTTGTTAAGGTTCACCAGCCTATCTCTCTTTTTTGTCACCTCTCTTCAGATTTCTCATGTAGAAAGTATTCAGTCCGTTTCTCTATCCCTTCATCTGAAGCTCAGGATTCCAGGACTATCATCTGAATTTGTTTCATCTGGTTTTTCTTATATTTTTCATAGCGAGTGTTCATAGACTTACGGGCTGTTCTGCTGTCTTACCACCTCCTTCCCATAGGAGTTTCTTGGCTATAATCTCTATATAAGCAGATCTCCCACAGAAGTGCTGGGTGGATTTGAACTGTCAGCCTTTCAGTCAGCACCTGAGTACTGATCTTTGTGCCACATGGGTTCAAATAGATTCAAACCAGTTCAGTCATGGTCTGTGAAACAAAACCAGAGCAGACCTGAATTTTGTTTTGCTTGGGTGATCCGGAATGAAAACAGGAATGAGAAAAGTATTAGTTGGAGTTCTGGAGTGGGAAACTCAGAAGAGGCATAGTTAACCCTTTCAAGAGTCTGATGTGCGAGACTGGATTATTGGCAGGACTGTGGAGAGCAACTCATGGTCATCCACCACTTTTGGGCATTGCTGTTTCCTACTACGTTCCCAATCCGACAGGCAAGAGACTTGTTTGCTTTGCAATGTTCTACTGCCTTTGTTTTCCAAGAGGGAGACTGAATTTCTTGCAGAGCTTCAAACTGTCATTTTCCCTGTTTTAGTTTAGCCAAGTTTGAAACTTGAAACTACTCTGGTTTCATTTCCTTGACCATGACTGAATCAGTAAGAACCAGTTTGAAGCCCTGTCTATATGTGCAAGGAAGCTTCAAAATGGTTTTGGAAAAATTCTATTTTCCAGGCATTTTTTGAAGCCCCCTTGTATATGATGCATTTGTAAACAGCCAATTTTAGCTAGTGTTTAGTCAAAGTCACAAAAGCATGACAGCATATGTATATACCTAACAAGGTTCCTAGACAAAATTTAAACTGCTTGCAAATCTTAATACCATGGGAAATAAAGTTAGCTGCTGCATTTCACTGTACTTCGTGCCTCTATTAAGTAATGTGAGAAAACAAATTAATGTGATCTTTTATTACATCTTTTTTTCCCAGCTCAGTCATTTATTAACTTGTGATCTTGGACAAGTTACAAAAGTTCACTATGCCTCAGTTTCATCATTTTTTAATTGAGCATAATAATAGTACTTATATCATAGTGTTGTCATGATTGTTATTGTTGTTAAGTGTCATCGAGTTGATTCCGACCCATAGCGACACTGTATAGGGTTTCCAAGGAGCAGCTGGTGAACTTGAACCACCAACCTTGCAGTTCAAACATCTTTGTAGTCTTGACACTTTAGTCCACAGTGCCACACCAGGACTCTAGAAAAGTAAAAACATGTCATGTAGTTAGAGCAGTAATGTAGTGTTGCAGTTAGCTTGTAATCATTGAGTAATTGGTTTTCATTATTATCATTTCATGTTTCTTGTATTGCTGACAAAATCCTACATAAGAAATATGAGACTGTAAGGAATAAATGATACACTGCTCGACTAGTTTCGATAATTCATTGATGTGGCCACACAGAACTCAGACATCATAGTCACAGTTATGGAATTTACTAGTAAAATCAACAGGTTGCAATTCAGGGTCAGAAATGCCCAGGACACAGTGTTTCAGTCAGGACAGCTTCTCCTCAGCTGTGCCCACAGGCAGGTCTCTCTCAGCCTGGCCATTGTTAGAAAGCTCTTTTAGAGCTGTTGATAAATGTCCACTGGACACATCACTCCATTCATCTCAGCCTAACTCCACAAATCTGCAAACCTTACCCTCTCCCGTAAAGTGCAAGGAGCACCCCACCGTACAAGTAAGCCTTCTGCCCCAAAGTCACTCAGCTTTACTTGTTCTATGGGTTGGGAAGCCCACTGCTGAGTCTCATGCTCTGGTTCTTGGTTCTGTTGTTGCTGCTCCTCTGCCCCTCCTCCAGTGTCCTTGGGTTGAGGAGGCTTATTGTTCAGGGGTCTCTGGGTCCAAGGAATGTGCTCCACTCCTGACTTTTCTTCTTTGATGGTAATGAAACTCCCCTTATGCTTCTGAGATGGTTTGTTTTTAACCCAGCAAGATGATAATATTGACCAATCTCCTTGTTAGATTTCCAAGTGATTTACTTACAAGTAAATCATGTTATCTATCCGTTGTCTTCTGCCACCTTCTCTTCCCCAAATGTATCAAAGGAAAAAGTTAACTGATGGGAATTTACAAAGACTATGACTCGAAAAAGCATTAAGTAATTCACTATACTGTAGAGACCATGTGCTTTCTGTCATTAATTGTGGATCATCAGATTTAGACCTCAGAAGAGTAAATGCAATCTTTGGTATTAGAAGAATAATACAAGGAAACACGGAACAATCTGTATATCATGTTCACTTGTAAATATTTTTAATACTATTAGTGTAGGAGTTTGGCAACTGCTATAAAAGTTTGAGTACTATAGTCATGTCAGAAGATTCTGAAGTTTTCTGTGGTATGTAAGATAATAGTGATGTCATCTGAAGGAAAGCCAATGACACAAAATACAGCCTTTTATTGAATCTATTTCAGGCAGCTTTGTTTGAGGATACAAGGGACTTCTAGGCTGATGAAGTTAGATAAGTGTTTGCCCAAGTGTGCTTCATCCCACGCTTGTCTTAAGGAATGCTGTTGAATAAAAAGATTTTATTAGCAAATAAATTTTGAACACTGCTTACTTTAGCCTCCTTTTGGAAGTTAATAATGCATATGAGTATATTAAGTACCCCTGAAATCCTGAAGTTTCACATATACAAAGAAAAGCAAGCAAAACAGTTCTGGATATATTTGACCACAGAATCCTGTTGATTTGTTTCTGTTTTTTTACATAATGCTCCTAATACGTGGTGCTGTAGGTTAATGTGCTGGACTACAACATCAATTTGAATCGCAAGGTCGGTATTTCAAGCTCAGTAGCCACTCCTAAAAACCCTGCATAGGGTCCTTATGGGTCAGAATGGAATTGACCCCATCTTGAGATACAAAAGAATCAGACCAGATTTTGGGTTCTGAACTCAGCAGGTATATTATTTTATTATGGAAGGCCCTATCTATTCCAGATCCCTTCAGTTGTAATCTTCTAATTGCCATTTTATGTTAAATACTGCAGGAAAACTAATCAGGAGCCTTGCATTGTTACATCGTGTCCTTTTGATTTGGGACTACTTGCTGGAACTTTCTGGACTTTATTTTCTTACTTGCTAATTGGATGTCAGATCAAATAATCTCTAAGGTCTTTATCATCTTGAAAAGTGATAATGAAAATAATTAACATTTAAAGAGTACTCTCAAAATGGTTTTATATGCATCATCTAAGATGGCCTGCATTCTTTTTTGGGAGCAGTGAGCCAAAGCTCGCAGCTGTTTAACACTGCAGCCTAAATTGGAAGTTTACTTAAGCAATAAGAGGTTTGCCTTCTGTAGGTATTGTGTCTGGCTTCTTAGACACTTGGTCAGCATTGTCTGTAGTCCAACATCAGCACTTCAATTTCTCTCAACTTCGAAGTAATACTTGTTCCTAGATCACCATCTCAAAGGACAGAAACTAAACTGCTGATATGATTTACAGTAGATTGAGCTGTAAAACTGTGGAGTACCTGCTGAGAGAGACTTTCCATAGCTGAGAAGCACAGTAAGAGTAGGGAAAGTCTAAATATAGACAGATGTGCAGCAGTCTGAAATTCTGCAATGTGGTGGCTCCCTTTGAAGGCATTTCAAAGTGGCCAGTGAAGCATTTAATAAGCCAGTTTTAATTTATTAGCCAAATAAAGGGTTTGCAGTCTTAAAGACAGAAAATATATAAATGTATAAAAAAATAAAAGAGTGTAATATAGATCAGGAACTATTGATCAAACAAAGACCACCCTCCACCCCTCGTAAACATGATCATTGATAATTGGGAGGTTGCACAACACGATGGTTAAGAGCATGGTCGTTAATATAACATATACTACTGATGTGTTGTTGTTAGTTGCCATAGGGTTAGTTTTGACTCAGCAACCACATATTATAGAATAGAACTGTCCTATAGAGTTTTCTGTGGGAGAGAGATGAGGCTTTCTATTCCCATAAAGATTTACAGCCTCAGAAACCCAGTACAGGGTCACTGTGAGTCGGAACCAACTCCACTGCACGTAACAACAACAACATAGGGTTTTCTAGGCTGTAATTTTGGGGGGAGCATATAAAACAGCCTTTCTCTCACAGAGCTGCTTGGGTGAGTTAGCAGATGAGTGCTTAACTATATATTTAAATATGAGGACAAGACAAAAAGTATTACTACGAGGGTTTCCAGTTCATATATGCATAGGTTTATTCCCAACAAATGGAGTCCTGGTATAGCGCTGTGGGCTAATGTGCTGGACTGTGAAGTCAGTTTGAACCGCAAAGTCAGTTGTTCAAGCTTACCAGCCACTCCTTGGAAACTCTATACAGGGTCACTATGGGTCAGAACCAACTTGATGGCTCCTAACAACAACAATGAATTTAAATATGTCTCCACAATCAGTAGATAACTGCAGACAGGTTCTTTCAGTAATACACTTATCTTATATCTTAGTCTTATTAGTTCTCTAATACACTTGTCTCAGTCTCGCTAGAGGCGCTTTCAAAGGAATGCTTTTGTGCCACCGAAAAAAAATGCTTTTGAGGTCAGGACCGATACAGATTTTTAAAAAAATTCGACTGGACATTTTCCCAAATCGCTGAAGCTTTGCAACAGATTTATGAGAATACTGCCCACATAAACAGTTTTTAAATGGGTCAAGCATTTTAAGGAAGGTCAGGAAGCTCTCTAAGATGGACCAAGAGCATAAGATTGTCAACCTTGATGAATGAAGACAATGTAGTTGAAATCCAGAAACTGGTGGAAGAAGACCATAGAATTATCATTGATGCAATAGCTACTGAAGTTTGGATCTCACTTGATTTAGCATTTTCAGTTTTAAGCAAGCAAGTTTTCTGCTCTGTGAGTGCAAAAAACATGTGCGATAAACAAATAACTCAATACATTTTCCATCAGTCTCTGAAATAGTATCAAAACTAAATATGATTTTATGGAATAAATTTAACTGGAAAAAGCCTTAGATTCACCAAGATGATTTAGAGAATGAAGTTAGTGACTTCTGAGGGGATCTGTGGGCCAGCTAAATTCAAAGCACAGAGGTCAACTCAAAAGGTTCTGGTGACTGTTTGGGGGGAATTCCAAAGGAATAATCTTAACCAATTTTCTCAAAAGACTGTAAGATCATGGAGACTTACTTGAAAGATGTTCTCTGTTTTGGTGAGCAAAAGGCCAGGAAAGTTGGGCCAAGGAATGGTTTTTGTTTTGTTGGATTTTTTTTTTTTTCCTTAACTACAGTGCATCTGCTCATTCTTCAAGGGTAGCAAGGTCTGTCCTATGGGAATTTTATTTAGAAACATTACCCTATCCACCATATAGTCTTGATCTTACCATTCAGGCTTTTTTTGTTGTTGTTGTTCCCCAAATTCAAAGAACATTTAAAAGGAACCCGATTTGAATCCCTTGTTGTTGTTAAGTGCTGTTTCTAGTGTCCCTGTATAGGATTTCTGAGGCTGTGCATCTTTGCAGAACAGAAAGATTATCTTTCTCCCATGGAGTGGCTAGTGGGTTTGAACTGGCAGTCCAGTGCTTATTTTATGGAGCCACCATGCTCCTCTTGAGCATGCCAAAATTTTGATATGACGTAATTAAAGAGTACAGAATTCTTTGCGTAAGGGTTAGAGTGATGTAGATAAGGGTTTGAGGGGGGGGTTTCAGAAAGTTCACTGAAAATTAGAATTTGAAGATACCGTATAGACAACCTAGATGGGAGAGTATGTTAAGAAACAATAATTTCACATTTTGATATTTTTGTTTAACAGAGATTTGTATGATTTTTGTAGCATTACTTTTTTTTTTTTTTTACTTCTTGTTGAGAGAGAAAGAAGAGCTGTACCAAAAAATCATAATCATAAAAATGCAGTGAAACCCTTGTGAGTTGGAACTCAGTAGGACCACTTGTTTTTCTGGGTCTTGCAAGTTTTCCACTTTTCTATATTTTTGTATTAGAGGACCTTTTCTGACAGGTTTTCATCTTTGACATGTTCTGTTTTTTTTTTGGGTTTTACCGTAATACAAAAAGTTGGCAACTTGAAACCTACCAACATGTAATTAAAGAATGCTTTGCATTTTTATCACAGTTTATATAAAAATCTACCTAATTTCAAACATAATCCCTTAAAGATCCTTAACACTAAATAGTGTGCTTCATTATCCATTTCTCTGTGGTATTAGATGGCAACTATTCCCTATGGGCACTGCTAGAACGTTCAGAAATGATGGAAATGTTCTTCGTACTGTTCAGCATGGTACTCACTAACCACATGTGGTCTTTCAGCACTTGATGTGTGGCTACTATAAAGAGGAACTGAGTGTTTATTTTATTTTATGTAAATTGTAAGGTTAAAATTAAAAAGCCACATGTGGCCAGTATCTACCATTTTATGCAACACAACTATAGATTATCAGAAACCACATTGGTGTGAATTTTATAGCTGCCAAAAAATCTCTAAAATTCTGAATTTAATGTCACAGACAGGTTCTACAGTTAAAAAATAATTTTGATTCTTTTAGGAAAAGAACATAATAAGATGGTCCTTCCTCTCTGGTGGTAAGTCATCATTCAGAGTACTTGAAAGTCTTCTGTATAGGGAACTGTGGAAAGTTTCAGACATTCACTATGTAGAGACAAACTATTCAACACAAACCTCAGTGTCCTATTGATTTTCATTGAAATCACATGTATGTCTTAGGCTGCATTCTCTAGAGAAGCAAAAACAGTAAAACTTATATATGGATATAAAAAGAGAAATTTATATCAAAGAAATGACTCACACAGTTATTTTTGTTGTTAGGTGCCATCGAATCAGTACCGACCCATAGTGACCTTATGCACAGCAGAGCAAAACACTGCCCGATCCTGGGCCAACCTAGTTGCTGTTGCCATGCATGAGTCCATCGATGCTGCCACTTGGCTAATCCATTTCATTGGGGATCTTCCTCTTTTTCTCTGACCCTCTACCTTACCAAACATGATATCCTTCTCCAGTGACTGTTCCTTCCTGATAATGTGTCTGAAGTATGAGAGATGAAGTTTGGCCATCTTGGCCTGCAAGGAGCATTCTGGCTGCATTTCTTCCAAAATGGATCTGTTGGTTCTTTTGGCAGCCCATGGCACTTTCAATCTTCTTCTCCAACACCATAACTCAAAAGCATCAATTCTTCTACGGTCTTCCTTATTCACTGTCCAGCTTTCTCATGCATATGAGGTTATTGAAAATGCCATGGCTTTGGTCAGGTGCACTTTAGTCCTCAAGCTGACATCTTTTCTCTTCAACACTTTAAAAAGATCTTGTGCAGCAAATTTGCCTAATGCAATACATCATTTGATTTCTTGACTGCTGCTTCCATGAGTGTTGATAGTTGATCCAAAAAGAATGAAGTCCTTGACAACGTCAGTCTTTTCTCCATTGATAAGAATGTTGTTTATTGGTCCACTGGTGAGGATTTTTGTTTTCTTTACATTGAGAAGTAATCCATACTGAAGGCTGCACTCTTTGATCTTCATCAGTAAATGTTTTAAGTCCTCTTCACTTTCAGCAAGCAAGGTTGTATCATCTGCATATCACAGGTTGTTAATGAGTCTTCCTCCAATCCTGATGCCATGTTTTTCTTCATATAACCCAGCTTCTCAGATTATTTGCTCAGCATACAGGTTGAATAGGTATGGTGAAAGAATATAACCTTGTTGCACACCTTTTTTAATTTTAAGCCATTCAGTGTTGCCATGTTCTGTTTGAACAACTGCTTCTTGGTCCAGGTACAGATTCCTCAAGAGCACAATTAAGTTATAGAAATAAGCAAATCCGAGGTCTGTGGTTCAGATGAACCAATTACAGCAGGCATACAAATTGGGTAGGTAAGATGGCAGGCTGCTGTGGACTCCTGGGATTGGCAGACAGTAGAGCAGGCCACTAGCTCAAGTCCAAAGAACTAGAGGTTGGATGAGGAACTAAATGCAGGATCCAGCCCCTGCATAAAGTAAGCAAACTTTGCCAGAATGTCCAATATATTGGAAGAAGGCCACACCCCCAAGGAAACATCCTTTCATTTATTGTCAGCTGACAACATAACTCATAGTGGAATTGATTACATTTTATTAGATCTCATTGTGGCTAATTACTGTGTCTTAACTGCCAAACCATTGACCAAGTGAAGTTGACACAAAGCCTCAGCTTTCACAGTGTACTTATGATCAAGTATCTGATTGCTTTAGTAAATGTCCCATGAAAGCAAAAGATTGCATATTCTCTGTTTATATGAAACAAAGTTGTGTTTATCAGTCTATTAAGGCAAGATTTTTGATGTATTCTTATTTTTTGTCTACTTCCCCTGTCGAGTTTGTAAAGATCTATTTCATAATCTTAAGTAACTATTATATTTCAGAAGTTTTTGCTGTTTGTATTTTACTGTAATTCTGGTGTATAATTTTAAGGAATTATCAGTTTTTACCATACATAGTAGTTCTCAGTGATCCAGTTAAGGCTTCTTTGCTTGGATTCTACTTCATCTAGAAAATAAAAATAAAAAAAATTACTATTTCTGCCTTACTTCACTTGTATTTTCCCTGAATTTTCTTTGTCTTTTTATTAGTTTTCAAGTCTTCTTTGTCTGTTGATTTTGGTGATTTTCTTATGGAAAGAAAAGAATGGACATTTTAAATCAAATCTATAAATATGTTTTTAATTAAAATTATACACCAAAAATTATACCCAGTGAACACCCATGACTGCATTAGTCAAGAAACCAAACAACACTTTGCAATGGGTAAATATGCTCCAAAAGACCCCATTAAAATGTTAAAAAGCAAAAGATGTCATTTTGAGGCCTAAGGTGTACCTGATCCAAGCCTTGATATTTTCAATTGTGTTGGATGCATGTGAAAGCTGGACGTTAAGTAAGGAAGTCCAGAGAAGAATTGATGCATTTGAATTATGGTGTTGATAAAGAATATTGAGTATGAAATACACTGCCAAAAAGAAAAACAAAACAAAACAAAAAATAAACCCAAAAAAGCAAAAACAAGCAAATCTGTCTTGGAAGAAGTTCAACCAGATGCTCCTTAGAAGCTTGGTTGGTGAGACTTAATCTCACATACTTTGGTCATGTCATCAGGAGCAAGCAACCAGACCATAGAGAAGATCATCATGCTTGGTCAAGTAACAGGTCAGAGAGAAAGAGAAAGACCCTCAAAGAGATGGATTACTTAACACAATGACTGCGAAAATGGGTTCAAACATAGGAATGATTGTAAGGATGGTATAGGACGAGGCAGTGTTTCATCCGTTGTACACAGGGTCACTATGAGTCGTAACTGACTAAAGGGCACCTAACAATAACAATAAATATTAGGGTAAGTCAACAAGTACTGCTACTGTTTGTCCCAATTAATGCATGAACAACTTTATTACAAAGAAAAGGTGTTTAAAAATGTCTTTGCAAAAGTTCTTTCGGTAATACACTTGTCTTACTCTCATTAGAGTGTCTTCAAAAAACAAACAAACAAACAAGCCAAGTTAGTTCAATTTAAGGCAGAAAAGTCAATTCAGAGGGTTATAATGATTGTTTTTTGTGATTCCAAAGTAGTAATCTGGATAGATTTTCTCGACGGACACAGGACAATCACACAATCTCATTAGAAAGAAATTTTAAGAAACGTGAACACTACATTGGTGAGAAAAATGACTACGAATGTTGTGCTGAGGAATTTTTTTTACATTACAAGGCAACTACTCATTCTTGGAAGGTAGCAAGGATTGTCCTACGAGGATTTCATTGAGAAACCGTATCCGACTAGCCCTACAGTCCTGATTTTGTATCCCTCTGATTTTTCTTCCCAAAACTCAAAGAAAATTTCAAATGAGCAGGATATGAGTCCCTCAAGGATGCGAAAACTGCTATTTTAATGATTTGATATAAATAAAAAAGCACAGAATTCTTTGGGTAAAGTTTAGAGCAGTGAGAATATCACCCTTAGCAGTGTATAGAGTGACGTGGAAGATATTCCAAGAAACAATTCCTTCACATTTTTGGATTTTTGTTTAATAAAAGTTTCTATGATTTTGTAACAGTACTTGTATTACTTACTCTAGTGTGTGTGTGTATAGTTTTTATTTTCTCTTTTATTGTTGTTGTCATTTTTGCTTTAAACTATTGTATTCCCCTTCCCTATTTCCAATATCCTTCAGTTCTGTGTTCTTCATGGAGCCCTTGTATGACAATTTAGGGTAAGCACTGGACCATAACCGTAAGGTCAACAGTTCAGACTCAACCAACTGCTCTCAGAAATGCTATACAGGGTCACTATGAGTTGAACCTATAAAACTAGGAACCTTCCTTTTTACTCTTTCATTGAAACTTCTGTTTCTCTCTTACAACTTTTATATAGCATTTAAATTAATAATACATGTTCTTCTCACCTCAAGAAACTTTGTGTGGTCACTTCTCCCTGTCCCAAACTTCTCCCTGTATCAAAGTAAGGTTTTAAGAATAGTGTATTTGCCAGTTATCATTGTAACAAGGATCCCAATCCCAGTGTCTGAAGTTATTATTAAGTTTTAATGCATTGTGTGTGGCTTTTAACTTTCAACAGTTATTTTTAAAGTTTATAAGTTAATAACCTGTCGATTTGTTTCCTGTATTTTAACTTTCCATGCTTCCAAGTAGAGAAGGAATGCTAATCTACTTTTTCTGGCAAGGACATCATGAGTCATATTAATCTAAAATACAAGACTCTTTTTTAGTATTTTTTTTAGAATTTATACACAGCAATGTTTAGAATAATTTCTTGACTATTTTCATTTTTGTTATTTTCATTCTTGTATATCAACTTCTATTATTCACATTTAGGTTTCTAGACTATCCTTTCAAGCCTCATTGTTTACTTAGGATCTTCATATCTTAACAATGTTGCTCTATGTTTTCAGCTAGTTCTTCCATTTGATCTCTCAGACAACCAATTAACTTGAAGAAATAACCACTTCCCTTTTCAGGTCTTCTATGTAGTCTTAATATTGGAAAGATGTACATTCCTAAGCTAATGAAATAATTTATTCTCTTTCATATTTATTTGTGTACTCATGAAGTGTCTCTTCCTCAGTTCCAATACCAGTTAGGCAAAGTGGGTTTCTCTAAAAATTATAAACTTTCAGGTGGTATTAGAGATGGCCATTTTGAGCACTGGTGACTCTGTAGGATAAGCAGTGGACTGCCAGGTGCAAGGTTGGCAGTTCAAGCACATTAGCTGTGTGAGAAAGAGGAAGCTGTCTATTCACATAATGATTTTACAGTCTTAGAAACTCTTAAGTAAAGACCTAAATGTGAATCCCAGAATTATGAAGGCCATCAATGAAAAAATGGGGACAAATGTGAGGGCACTAATTCAGTGAAAATACAGACTACCGAACATTTTGAAAACTACACAAACAAAAGTAGACAAAAAATAGATGATTGGGACATACTAGAAATTAAAAACTTATATGCATCAAAAGACTTCACCAGAAGAGTAAAAAGAGAACCCACAGAATAGGGAAAAATCTTTTGCAATGACACATCAGACAAGAGACTCATTTCTAAAACATGTAGGAAACTACAACACCTCTACAAGAAAAAGACAAATAACCCAATTAAAAAATGAGCACAGAACATGAACAGACACTTCACCAAGGAGGAGAGCCAGGCAGCCAACAAACACATGAAGAAATGTTCACGATCACTAGCCATTAGAGAAATGCAAACCAAGACAACAATGAGATTTCATCTCATATCAGCAATAAGAGCAAAGATCAAAAAAGTAGAGGACAATAAATGCTGGTGAGGATGTGGAGAGACTGGTATGCTCCTGCATTGCTGGTGGGATTGTAAAATGGTCCAACCTCTCTAGAAAGCAATATGGCACTTCCTCAGAAGGTTGGAAATAGAAATACC
>NW_006408665.1:4543960-4551164 GCF_000296735.1 Chrysochloris asiatica | reverse complement strand
AGATGGGAAAACAATTAGGCAGGTTTGCATGGGCTCAGTAGGACAGAGGTAAATAATGATGTATGCACAACCTTGGAACAACAGGGTTGTGAGATACAGGGATTGAGACATGGTTGGAATGGGGGAAAGGGGGTAAATAATGTTAAGATGCTTGGCTGTCTTTTGAATCTTGGTTTCCCTGGCATAGCATTATAATATAGACACATGGGGGCTGAGAAAGGAATAGCCAGAAATATCACCATAGAAAGTTGTAAGTCTGTCTTCTGCCTATAACTGATTGGAATATCTAAAATGAGGCTACAACGTGCCCAGTCAAGGAGGCTTCCTGAAGAACCTCTGCAATACATAAAACCATAGGTGGAATCCTGAACCACATCCAGAATCTTCTGAGGTGGGAAATTTCCACTTGAAAGGATGGGCAGGCCAGCCTGGAGTGGCTAGAAGAACAGAAGATACTTCTTGAAAGAAATACCAACAGGAAAAATACAAAGCGTTAACGGCAGTCCGACTGATTATTCCAAGAACAAGCAAGTTGCTTGCCCAGGAGACATTAAGGAAGTGGTTGGGCCCCCTCAGGGCAAACTCCCTTCCAAGACTAAGACTCAGTGGGAATACATGCTTTGATTGGTGACCATGTTCGTCACTGGTAAGGGGAAGTGAGAGAAAAACAGCAATGAAGCTGAGAGCTAAGCCCTACAACATTCAGTAGACTCTTGTGAGACCTGGTTGGCCAGCAGTGTGGCAAGACCTGGGGACTCCTGGGCCCAGAGTCAGTGACATAGCCACAGAGGACTGGAGTGGAGAGTGCAGCATCCAGCTGATAGGAAGAGAGGGCATATGCATAAGAATACCCACACTTGCAGATAATACCCACTTGACCTGACTTCGATGACTAGATGATCAGAGCTCAACTAGAAGAAGAAAGAGGAGGAAAAAAAAAAAATAATAATAATCTGATGAACTTGATCTACACCTATGGCTGCAGTAGCTCAAAAGAGGGAACAAATCTTTACAGTGAGGATCATTCCCATCCCCTCCATACACAGTAGACAGGGATGGGACATTGGCTACCCAAAATGGGGTGGATTACAAAGACAAGAAGTGACTGGCTTACAGGCTTTCAAGAGGGAGACTAGATCCAGAGGGCGGGGAGGAAGGTAGACTCTCCACTGAGTAGTATCCAATCTGTGTGGGCGGGGCTGATGAAAGAAGATAGGGATAGGTCTCTTGTGATACAGTAGTGAAAAATTGTTATCAGGACTTATTGTGAGGGTTGGGAATGTAAAGGTAGACGTTTTGTAGGTAAAGGAGGGGAATAATTAACTTTGCAGTCTAGGAGTGGGCGGTCCCTGGGACCATCAAGGGAGAAGAGCTGAGTGCGGGACCCTACCCAGAGAAGCAGTGAAGCCAGAGATGGTGGCAGAGACGATGAAGTGGAGAGATAGAGTGGCTGGGGACTCTAGACCCAGAGAGGGAGAGGGACTGTGTGGGGCAGGCTTGCAGGGTTACAAAGGTTACTCTTTGGCTGGTTGATGATGCATGGAGGGGATTGTAACCATGGCAATGAAACAATATATGATAGCATGAATATAAAGCCTATGTAAACTATCACATAATTCACAATAAAACATTAAAAAAAAAAAGTTTATACAGGAGCTCTATGACTTGGAACTGACTTGAGCAGTAGATTTGGTTTGGGTTTTGGGCATCCTAGTGCTTGAGACCTTTTGCTGGGATATATTTGGATGTTACCTTTGCTTTTAAGCCTCTATGTGTGCCAGTATAGTAGGACTAGGTATAAGGTTGCACCTATAAAGGTCAGGAATAATTCTCTTTACCAGTAGAGACTACCACCCACTCTGGAACACCAGTGCCAGAAGGATCAAGTGACCACCACTATACTTTCTTTAGCACTTGCCAGGTATGAGGCCTCCCACTTTGCAAATTAGTTGTGTCTGTTGATATATGCTTCCTGGTTTCTCAATGGAAATCTTGTCCTATATAATCTTCTTCCTAGCTCTTCAGCATTTCCCTTAAACTCCCAAATGATGAAAACCCAAGTAATGAATCACATGATATTATGTTCTTCTCAACAGATTTCAGTTCTATATACTGCATGTTATATGTCAAGATAGAATCATAGAATGGGATTTTATTTTTTCCTATCATATCACAATTCATAATATTTCCTGACAAAGGGGTATGACTGAATCAGTAGAATACACTTGAGCATATACAACTTAGAAGGAACTGACTTGGACAGAAGTTTCAATATGAAACAGTATGTTGAATCTGTATTATTACATAAAAACTCTGTTAGCAAACAATGAGTGGGGTTGTTTTTTTTACAAAGCCACTGTAATCCAGTCTTGTGATTTCATGTGTTAGTATCCAGTGATATATAAATCTGTTCAAGTACTTTGTTTTCTTTGATACCATTTATAGTTTTATTGATAATGAATGAATGTTTTGTGAGTAAATGTCCCTTTTTCCTTAAATAACCTTGTTGTTGTTGTTGTTGAGTGCCGTCGAGTCAGTTCCGACTCATAGCGACCCTGTACAGGGTTTCCGAGGGTGTAAATCTTTACGGGAGTAGAAAGCCTCATCTTTCTCCCGCGGAGCGGCTGGTAGTTTCGAACCGCTGACCTTAAGGTTCGCAGCCCGATTCGTAACCACTACGCTACGGTCTACTTAATTATACAGTAGTTAAGACACCATAACTTAACTATGCTTTAGCTTTAGATACCATTAAACTTGGCACACTGTTGATTTGACTTGAACATGATCCATCTTTTGTATTAAACATTGTCATTCTCTGGCCCTTTTGTTAATTCATGATAGAATTTTTTTTTTTTTTTCTGTTTAACTTTATCCCTTAGAAATGATAATATTCTTCTGCTTAAATTATCTTAGTTTTAATCTTTAGTATTATTATTGTCTGTAGCCACCAGCCACTCATCAGAACCCATCTACAGGGTCACTATGAATTGGAATTGACTCAATGTCACTTTTCTGTTGTGAAGACAAAGCTAGTTAATTGGTTTCATTTTTTAAAGAATGCACTTTAGGTTCATAAGCCGTGAATTGTAGGAGCACATCTTTGATGGCCTTCATCCTTATGAAACATGACATCAAAGATAGCCAGTTTGTTTGCATCATTGGCCAGCACCTAATTATCTTTCCGCCTTTTCATTCTTAGAGTGCTCTTTGATGTCAACAGAAGCCTTATGCTTTGGAAGTCAGTAGAGAATGGTCAAAGGGCCCATTCTTTCACTGAGTCCTTGTACCACTGAAATATTAGATAATGGTATTATGCTAGAGGTAGAATGCAATGCAACTGTTGTAATTAAAGAAATTACTCATCTGTGTAGAAGCAAAGTCTGATCTATCTGTATATGCACAGGGAGATAATTTCACCCACATACAATATAGCCAGATGAAGAAACCAGATGTAAAGAAAAATCGGATTTGCTCATTGTGAGTTAGAAGAGTATGCGCCACATCTGTGGATCAAAACAGAAAAAGCCTGCATGGTTTAGGGTTTAGAGCAAGAGCTTTGGAGAGATGGATCTCAAGTTGAATCTCAGCTTTACATTGTTTTGGCCCTCTGATTTTTCACATATCACTTAATCTTTTAATTGGTTTCATTTTCCAAAATGGCAATGTACTTTTAGCACTTGAGGATAAAAGGAGAAATTTTATTGGAAGAATAACTGCAGAATATGTGCCACAGAGCTCATTTTTCTTCCTTGGTTCTGCAGTCATTGGACATATGAATTGCTGCCATAATCTTAAATGATGAGATGTAATTTTCCGCCCATGAAACAAGTACTCGGTATTCCCTCGACTCAGAGTTAGAGAGGATAAGAGGAATCAGATTCTCCACTGTGGTATAGGTGAAGAGTGTGAACTGGCATCATCTTAGAAACTCCATGCAGGGTTGCTTTGGGTCGAAACTGGCTCATCAGCATTTAACAACAACAACAACATTCAGAGATTAATCTGCAATATTTTATTTAGTGCATACTTGGCCCAGCATGTCCACTGTAAGAATTTACTTTACAGAAAAAATTGGCAAAGCATGTTAACAATAAGTAAACTCAGAAATGCCCATATGTGGCCTCTGTGCACATGTAAACATTGCATGTAGATTTTCTCTGTGCCTTCAGCAGTAACTCTGCCTAGGAAAAAGGCACAAAATTTATTTTGGTTTAAATATTATTAAAATACCATCTCAGAACCCTAGTTATTAAACTTTCAAGGTCATTTAATAAATATTATTATTAATAAATGTAGCAAATTTTAGTGGTGACTTTAAGAAATCATTTTTTAATTCACTTTCATACTTAGTTAATGAAACACCTCCATACATTTTATATGAACTTTTATACATTAAATACATCTGATATCTTTTTTAAATGCGTCAGTTGTGCCACTTAAAAGCCTTTACACAAGCTCAAATAACTTATAAATATAATTAAAATGATAGTCAAGCTTATAAAAATGTGAAGGGCACACATAAATGATTCAAAACTGTTTGTAGAGCCATTTTAACTTAAAAATCACAACTCTAAATAAGTTACTTAATCATTTATTTTAAATTGTGGTTGTAGAACTTTTAGACATACTCAAGTCATTTCCACTAAAATAAAAATATAAACAAACACATGTTTCCTAAGCCTGTATCCCCTACCAAATGCTTTATTTCTGTCTTTTCCTTCCCAAGGAAACCTCTTTAAATATTGCTTTATAGTGCACATTCACTGTCTTCAGTTTTTCACCCCACACCTCTTCCTTAACCCTTTTCACACAGCTTCCGTCATTCCACCAAAGACCTTTTGCTAAGATCACCATTGACTTCCAGATATATTGAACAATCCCATTTATCTGAACTCTCAGCAGCATTTGATACAGTTGATGGTATTTCTTGCAATGCATCCTTTCTTTGACAGCACACTCTTCTAGTTTGTCTCCCATCTCTGACTGTTGTTGTTGTTACCTGCCATCGAGTCAGTTTCAACTCGTAGCCAGGAGTGGCTGGAGATTTTGAACCATGGCCTTGTGGTTCAAATAGACCCCATGGTCCCAGAGATTTACCCCATAGTGCCACACCAGGACTCACACTTCCTATTTCTTTGATATGCTAAGCATTCATTGTCAGAAAGAACATATCCAGATAAGTCATGAGGTACATCGCTGTCTTTGACAGGATAATATCCATGCACCTACAGGGAAGCCCAGGTAAAACCACTATTATTCAAATTTATGCACCAACCACTAAAGCCAGTGAGGATGAAATAGAAGAATTCTACCAACTTCTTTAATCTGAAATTGATCAAACATTCAATCAAGATGTATTGATCATTACTGGTGACTGGAATGTAAAGATTGGGAGCAAAGAAGAAGGATCAGTACTGGGAAAATATGACCTTGGTGATAGATATGATGCTGAAGAATGCATGATAGAATTCTGCAAAACCAATGATTTGCTAATTTCAAATACCGTCTTTAGACAGCATGTTGTTGTTAAGTGCCGTCGAGTCGGTTCCGACCCATAGCCACCCTGAACATGGTTTCCAAGGTTATAAATCTTTATGGGAGCAGAAAGCCTCATCTTTCTCCCTCAGAGCAGCTGGTAGTTTTGAACTGCTGACCTTGCGGTTCGCAGCTCAATTCATAACCACTACACTACCAGACAGCATAGGTGATGACTATACACATGGACCTCACCAGATGGAATACATAGAAATCAAATTGACTACATCTGTGGAAAGAGATGATGGAAGAGCTCCATGTCATCAGTGAAAGCAGGCCAGGGGCAGACTGTGGAACAGATCATCAGTTACTCGTATGCAAATTTCAAATTGAAGCTGAATATATCCCACCTGAGTTTAGAGATCATCTGAAGAACAGATTTGATACATTAAACACTGAAGACCAAAGACCAGAAGCATTGTGGGATGACATCAAGAACTTTATACATGAAGAAAGTAAAAAGTCATTGAGAAGACAAGACAAAGGGAAAAGGTCAAAATGGATGTCAGAAGAGATATTGAAACTCACTCTCCAGGGTAGAGATGCTAAAGCAAATGGAAGAAATGAGGAGGTACAAGAACTGAACAGAAAATTTCAAATATCAGCTCGAGAAGATAAAGCCAAATATTACAACAAAATATGCAAAGATCTGGAATCAGAAAACCAAAAAGGAAAAACACACTCAGCATTTCTCAAGCTCTGGAACTGAAGAAAAAATTCAAGCCTTGACTTTCATTATTGAAAGATTCTCTGGGCACATTATTGAATGATGCAGAAAGCATCAAGAGAAGATGGAAGGAATAACTAGAGTCACTGTACCAGAAGTAAATGGTTAATGTTCAGACGATTCAAGAGGTAGCATATGATCAAGAGCCCATGATACTGAAGGAGGAAGTCCAAGGTACATTGAAGGAATTGGCAAAGAACAAGGTACCAGAAATTGATGGAATAAAATTTGAAATCATTCAAGAAAGTGAGGTGGCACAGGAGGCACTCACTCATCTCTGCCAGTAAATTTGGAAGACAACTGTCTGGCTGACTGATTGGAAGAGATCCATATTTGTGCCCATTCCAAAGAGAGGGTGACCAACGGAATGTGGAAATCATCAGACAATCTCGTTGATATCCCATGCAAGGAAGTTTTGCTAAAGGTAATACAGAAACGGCTACAATCATACATTGACAGAGAACTTCCAAAGGTTCAAGCCGGATTCAGAAGAGGCCGTGGAAAGAGGGATATCATTGCTGATGTCTGATGGATCTTGGCTGAAAGCAGAGAATATCAGAAAAATGTTTACCAGTACTTTATTGACTATGCAAAGGCTTTTGATTGTGTGGATCATGACAAGCTTTGGACAACATTGTGAAGTATGAGTATTCCGGAACACTTAATTATGCTCATAAGTAATCTGTACATGGTCCAAGAATCAGTTGTTTGAACAGAATGTGGGAACACTGAAATGTTTTAAAATTAAAAAAGGTGTGCAACAAGGTTTTATTATTTCGCCATACTTATTCAACCTGTATGCTGAGCAAATAATCCAAGAAGCTGGGTTCTATGAAGAAGAATACGACATCAGGATTGCAGGAAGACTCATTAACAACCAGCAATATGCAGATGATACAACTTGCTTGCTGAAAGTGAAGAGGATTTAAAACACTTACTGAT
>NW_006408665.1:4527311-4542905 GCF_000296735.1 Chrysochloris asiatica | reverse complement strand
AGTTTCGAACTGCTGACCTTGCGGTTCACAGCCTGATTTGTAACCACTACGCTACCAGAAGTTATATTAGCAAGTTATATTGCATTTAGATATCATGAAGTTAAAATAGTTTTGTTTGTCTTCTAAAATCTAATTTTAATACAATTTACATGATTGTGTAATGTGGTGCTATGGGTTAATGCTTCAGACTGCAAAGTTGTTTGAACTGCAAGGTCCCTGTTTCAAGCTCAGTAGCTGCTCTTTGGAAACCCTACACAGCTTTGCTATGGGTAGGAATCAATTTGATGGGACTTATCAACAACAATATAGTAAAGGAAACTTTGTATCTACTCCACTAACTCCAATTTACCAATAAATAAGCAGTTCTCTCCTTTTATACTTTCCTAACACGCTGAAGGGAGTCCTAGTGTGGCACTACAGAATAAGCACTGGACTTCTAACTACAAGTTTGGCAGTTCAAACCTACCAGCCACTCCTTGGAAAACCCTATACGGGGTCACTATGAGTTGAAACCGAATCAACAGCACTTAACAACAACATGCTGAAAGTACTTTCTTGACTGGGGATGGATGTGTGGTATACATTAATATTTTTTTCCATGATGGACTACACCTGTATAAACTCTCATGAAGGGATTGTAAGCCAGTGAAAATTAATTAAGATCCTTCAGGATTCTTTGTCTGTAACTGGTGTGGCACTTTGAATCAATGTGCTGGACTGCAAAATTGGTTTGAACTGCAAGATCATCGGTTCAAGCTCACCAGTTCAAGTTCCTTTGAAACCCTATACAGGGTCGCTATGGGTCAGAACCAACTCAACGGCACTTAATAATAACAACAACAGTATTTGAAAGAGTTTGTGACAGATTACTTTAAACTGATTAGGAAATTTATATCCTTTACAAGTATCCATTATTTGTTCATACTTTGCAGATCAGTAATTCTTGAGTGAATTGGAGGTTTACCTTTTAAAGTAATTTGATTTGAAAGTTAGAAAGCAAAGTGGATAGTGTAAACCCTGTGAGAAACAGAACTCCACAAGGATGTTGTTTTCCTCCTGGTCCCACAAGTTTCCTGCCTTTGACAGGTTGCAGTATTACCACTCTTCTAAGATTCTTTTCACTGGAAACAACCTTAGTTTTTCTTCTCTGATAGGTTTTCACATTACATAGGTTCCAGCTTTTAATAGATTTTACTGTTTAAGAAAACAGATCCAATGTAGTTCACCAAGGAGTGAATTATAAACAAATGCAATAAAAGTGGTATATTCTATTCCTGAGAAGCAGATTTTAATTAATGCCTTCAATATGGAAGGTCATCTGCCAGGGACAAACAGCTGTTTTTATGCAACTTGTCTAAGGACATAATTTTATTAAGATGTTGTAGTTAGAAAATAGAATGAATTTCCTGACAAGTTTATTTTCTGTGGATTTATGTGAGATGTCATTCTGGAGTCCTGGTGTGATGTTGTAGGATCAGCAGTGAACTGCTCATGCCTGGTCCTTGGTACAAACCTACCAGCCAATCCTCAGAAATCCTATACTGCAGGTATAAGGAACCTTTTTCTGCCAAAATTTATAACATCATTCACGGACCACACAAAATTAGCAACTTAAAATTTAGCCTGCTATATTTGGTCCAGCACTTAATTAATTCACCCCTAATGTGATGGCTGGAACTGTGGTTGTTTTGGCAGGGCCGGACATTCTCCACCCCTGCTATCCAGGGTCACTATGAATCAGAACCAACTTCGTGGCATTTAACTATAACAACATACAGATTTCTTTCTGGGAATCCTGAAAAGCATACAGAATGTGAGCATACATGTATATGCATGAATCTGCAAGAAAATAAAAGAGTTCTATATTTAAAAAATATATATATATACTTTTTCCTACTTATTTCGAACTTGCTATAATCTATTGTGAGTCTAGGGAGCGTGGCAGCTTCATAAGATAAGTACTGGACTTAGAAACGCTTGATCGGTGGGTCAAGCCCACCAGTCGCTCCTCAGGAGAAAGGTGATGCTTTCTGCTTCCTGAAGATTGACAGCCTTGGAAACCCTATATAGGGCCACTATAAGTTGGAACTGACTCGATGATGCTCAACAACAGTGACATTGTATGTCTAAGGCCTGGCAACCTACTTCTGAAAACTCAACCATTCAAAACCCTGGGGAGCACAGTTCTACTCTGAGGACACCAGGAACCTAAATCAGGATACTGAACTTGTTCATTCTGGTTCCACTCCCTGCTGAGAATTTGTATGTCTACCACAGAGGTGGGGAAATCAGAATCTAACATTTTTTAACAAGATTCTCCAGGTTATTCTTATAGATCTCTAGGTATATCCCCCTAGGACTCTAGTTAAAATGTAGATTCTGATTCTCTACATATGTGTATCTGGGGTGGAAATGCAAATTCATAGTAGAAGGTTGAGCTGGGATGAACCAGGTTGAAGCCCTGGTTAAAATGGGCTCTGGTATTAATTTTTTTAAATGTCAAGGTATGCAATTTCTGAATAACAGTAGACTAGGTTTAGAAATTTATGGCCTGGCAATTTATAGTGTGGAAAGTGTGCTTATTTACAAGGATGATATATCTACATTTAAGCTCCAAAGTTTGTCTTTTTTGAAAATGCAATTTACAGCCAACACATCTGTTGTTCTTATGCAGGAGATTAAAATGAGCTATTTTTATTGAAATTTAGCAACAGAATGTTCAGTAAGCATGCCCAAAAAAGTTACCTATTTAAGTTTTGTTTCTTCATATTAAACTTTTACTGTGTTTTTTCCCTAACTGCAAGAAAGTCTCATCTTGGTTAAAATATAAAAGATTTAGGTGGTTTTAAGTTTTTATTTTTGTCATACTAAAACATTTATATGTTATCTAAGTCTTCCTACTTTGGAATATTTTGAATGTTATCTGAAAGTTTGATTTCACCCAATAGCAATTTTTTGTGGAAATTTTACCAACATTTTATTGATGCTTCAGCCCTGGAATGTGAGGTTATATTGTTCTTCCTGGAAACCTCAATTTAACCAGTTCTAGCTTTTCCTTTCAAGTGTAATCATGCAATTTGTGTTGGTGCTTACCACGAAAGCCAGAATATTGTATTGCACTCCCTCGCAAGGGTTAATAAACTGTGTCTACAGTCTATGTGAAAGGGGAGAACAAAACATTTTTCACATATTTCTGTTGCAATTTGATAGCTAATGTGAATCATAGAATGGTTCATTCCTCATGAAACTGATCTTCTACTGATCCACTGTTTCTCATAAAACAGTAGCAACAATAACAAAGGCAAGTTACTTGGTTTATAATTCAGTTTTACCTAAAATAATAATAATAAGTAAATAAATAAAGTATATTGAGCACCTAAGATTATAGCAGAGAGGTAGAGAAGAAATACCTTTGTTCTTGTTGTTGTTAAGAGCTGTCAAGTTGGTTCTGACCCATAGCAACCCTGAATAGAGTTTCTGAGAAACAACTGTTGAGTCTCAACTGTTGATCTTGTGGTCCAAAACAACCTTGCAGTACTGTACACTATCCCACAGCGCAACACCAGGACTCCAGAAATGGAATGGAATAAATAATGTTCCCACTACTAACTAACAGGTTGTAGCAGCTCAAGTCTATCCAGAGATGCCTTAGAATAAAGACCTACCTGGCATTCTAATTTTGAAAAATTAGCCATTGAAAACTCTGTGGAACACATTTCTGCTTTGACACACATGGGGTCATCATGAGTCTGAATCGACTTGACTCAACTGGTTTAGTTTAAGTCAGTCCTTGTTAAATTTTAAAGGGGATATGAATATTCTGAGTATCTTATTACAGTGCACGTTCTGATTCAGTGGGTCTGGAATGGTGCCTGAATCTGTATTTTTAACACTTCAGGTGATACAGATGGTATACTTCAGATCACACCCTCAAGAGATGAATGGATTGAAATGGACTGTCCTTAGTATTTAAATAAGAGTCTGTCTAACTATTATATATGACACACATATACTGAGATGTTTCATCATAATCCTAGCAGAACCAGAGAACAATATAGTCATCTGGTAGAGGACATAGATCACATGTTAACTTAATTAAAATAATTCATGATCCTAGACTTCATTAGTGCTGTCTTCCTAACAGAGCTACTAAATTTTTTGTTATTGTTAAGTGTCATCCATTCGGTTCCGAGCCATACTGTCCCTGTATAGGGTTTCCAAAGAGTGGCTGGTGAGCTCGAACCACTGACCTTGCGGTTCAAACCAACTTTGCAGTCCAGTGCATTAACCCACAGCTCCACACCAGGTTACTAAAATTAGAGTAACCAAAATCAACTGAAAAATCTAGACTGTCTCAGTATATTTTATTGATTCTGTTTTGATTATTTGAAATCTTTTCAGCCAAGTCAGAAAAAGTAAATTTTTTCTAGGTAGAGAAGTCATTAAAGTTTAAATGCTTGTAGGAACAGGCATGGCATACCAAGGCGTGAAGAGGGCTGGATGTAAGGAGTGGCTGGGGCTGTGTTTATTGGAGAAAACATAGTTCATCCCATCATTCTCCTGCAATAAGGTGCTCCTAAAGGAGCTCTGGTTGCGTAGTGGTTACGAATTGGGCTGCGAACCTCAAGGTCAGCAGTTTGAAACTACCAGTTGTTCCGTGGGAGAAAGTTGAGGCTTTCTGCTCCCGTAAAGGTTTACAGCCTTGGAAACCCTGTACAGGGTCGCTATGGATCGGAATTGCCTGACAGCGCTTAACAACAACAACAACAACAAGGTGGTCCTAGCTTGGTCAGAACTTCTAGCCTTTCAAGAAATGCCCAAAAGACAAATTACATGTAAAAATTTCCCAATAAAAAAAATTTTAGCTATTAATGTGCTGCCGCAGGATAAGCACTTGACTGCAAGGTCGATTTGGAAACAAAGTCAGTGGTTTAAACTTACTAGCTGCTCCTTTGAAACCCTTATAGGGTCACTATGGGTTGGAACCAACTCAACGACACTTAACAACATTAATTTTTTAACACCTCATGTGAGTTAAGAGGGCACACCTGTGCCCTAGGTACAGTTTATGATCCACATTTACAATCTGTGGTACAGGATGTATTGAAGTCTTCTAATGTATTTGTCATGGATGAAAACGGAAACTTTTTGTCCTTTTGTCTTTAGATGCTTTGGTGTCAGACAAAACGTCTCTGCTTTATGTCTATGGAGGCACTGATATTAAATTGGTATAAGATAATAAATTCCATCTTTCCTTATTCTTTCACCCTCCAGATTACAGGACAGGTCCATGCTTCACTCAGGTTAACAACCAGATGTGCCAAGGGCAGCTGACAGGCATTGTGTGCACAAAGACCCTGTGTTGTGCCACCATTGGACGGGCCTGGGGCCACCCCTGTGAGATGTGTCCAGCGCAGCCACAGCCCTGCCGACGCGGCTTCATCCCCAACATCCGCACTGGAGCATGCCAAGGTGAGTCAGCTCTCCATGTCTGCCTATGTGCATAAGTCCGGCAGAGCAGTTGGCAACGCACCAGGCTGCCTTTCCTTGGGTTTGTTTGTGGGATCTGGCACTGCAGACTGTTGCTTTTAACATAATACCCATTCCAAGTAGAACTTGGTTAATAAGCCTTGCTTTTGTTGTTGTTAAGTGCTATTGATTAAGTGCCATTGTTATGTTGTTAAGTGCCATTGTTAAGTTCCAACTCCTAGAGATCCTGTATAGAATTTCTGAGGAGTGGATGGTAGGCTTGAACAGTCAGTTTTGCAGTTCAAACTGACCTTGTGGTCCATTACTTATCCTAGAGAGCCACACTACGACTCCTAGAGATGGTTTATCTTTTAGCCACATAACAAATAATTACATTTCAACTCTTGATATTAATAGAGGAAAAGATAGGGATCATATGGAAAATTGGTATAACTAAGTAGAAAAAAATAAAGGCTGAAATAATTGATACAGGGGGGGCTTCAAAAAGTTCATGAAAAAATTCCATTACCTTTTAATCCCATTTGTCTACAAACTTTTTTAGGTCTCTCATACAACCAGACAATGCAACACCCTAAGTCTTCATAAGTGTTTCATTAGCCACTCACCCGTCCCCAGTCTGCCTATTCAGAAGTTGTTAGTTGCCATCTAGTCAAGAGAACTCATGGTGACCTCATGAACAACAGAACAAAGAACAGCCGGGTTATGTGCCATCTTCCCTGTCTTTGATAGGGTAGTCTGTTGTTGTGACCATTTTGTACTCTGAGTGCCCTCCAACCTAGGGAGCTCATCTTCTAGAACTGTATCAGTCAACATTCTGGTGTCATCCATAGGGTTGTCACTGGCTGATTTTTGGAAGTCAGTTGTGTGTCCTTTTTTCCTAGCTTTCCTTAGTCTGGAAACTGCAATACAACCTGTCAACCATGAGGAGTGACCATACTTATTTCAAGTACCAGTGGCATAGATTCCAGAGTATCACATAGCAACATTCAAGCCACAACAGTATGACAAATTGACACACATGCAAATACCTAGGCAGAACATTTTTTCTCTCTCTCTAATCTTAGTCAAATTGTGAAAACATGAGACCAACTAACAGAGATCAGAAAGCTGCACCATCTTGTTATGAATAGTATCCTCTAAGACAAAGGATGAACTCAGTCCACAACTGCAATTATTTCAGACTTTGTAACATAAGCTAAAGACAATCTTGTGTCCAGAGAATGTCTAAGGACTCTCCAATCACATTCGTTACACTAATTTATACGCCAGGTCCAGTTTGGGACTCTCATGATGCTGTCATTATAAACTCCAACCCAAGTGGCTAGAAATTGCTATATTTAGTGGTTAATGATTTGAATTCGTTTTACAGCCGCCACAGTTACTCCCTTTTTTGACTACTTTTCTGATGTCATCATATTAAATCCATGTTTAGAACTTGGAAATGTGTTTTCTACTGAGCTCTCAGATGGCAGTTCACTTCATGTTACACAGCAGTAGAATTAGAATCACAGGAAAACAGACAATGGCTATTTTCTTATTCACAAAAATGATACAACTCATATTTGAGACATAGAGTTAGATTGATTTGCCAAGAGAATACAAAATTAGATCTGAAGTCTTTCAAATTGATGTTAGCTGATAAACTAAGTAAGGGGCAGAGCTCTCTTGCTAATTCATATAGAATCCATAGAGTTGACAGCTAGTCCAGTGTTCTCAAGGCCTAAGAGGAGCGATGTGGTATGGGGCCTCTACCTGGGGTGATGTTGTAGGATAAGCACTGGACTGAGATCCACAAAGTTGGTGGTTCAAACCCACCAGCTGTTCGACAGAAATTGTATGTAGGGTCACTACAAGTAAGAAGCAACTCGACGTTACTTAACAACAATATACCCTCACCTCATTGAATAATGAAATATGAACTATCTGATTAATTTGGTCAATGCATTTGGCAATAAATGTAGCTGCTAAAATTTTTGGATGGCTTTATAATTTTATAAAAGGTGACATTAAAGTGAAATATGTATATAAACTGTTCAGGTTATAATTTTATAGAAATCAAGAGATGATCACTTCACTCACAAATAAACAATTATGTATTTAATTGCATGTAAAAGTCATGTTAACTATGGGCTTAGGATGGCTTTTGAAGTTTTGTCTTTTAGATTAGTGTTGTTGTTGTTGTTAAGTGCCATCTAGTCAATTTCAACTCATAGTAACCTTGTACAGGGTTCCAAGGAGCAGCTGGTGGGCTTGAACTACTGACCTTGAGGTTCACAGTCCAGTGCTTATGGATAGCAACACATCAGGACTTACAAATCAGATGATTGAATGATAAAGACTGGCTTAAATGCTGTTTAATCTGTTGCTTATTGTTAATAGTAAAATTCTATAACTTTGATATGAATATCAATCTAATTTTATAGAGCTTTTGATAAAACATTAATTTCTTCTATAGACGATATTCTACTATACCCTCCACTCATATATAGTGCAGTGGTTACGAATCGGGCTGTGAACCTCAAGGTCGGCAGTTTGAAATTACCAGCTGTACTGCGGGAGAACAATAAGGCGTTCTGCTCCCGTAAAGATTTACAGCCTCGGAAATGCTATTTACAGCCTCGGAAACAGGGTCACTATGAGTCAGAACTGACTCCATGGCACATAACAACAATAACAGTATACTATGTAGATGGTTTAGAGTAGTGTATGGTGGTGGTAGCAGTAGTCTGCCTTCAGTTCCAACTCATAACAACCCTGTGTAGGGTTTCCGAGGCTGTAAATCTTGATGCGAATGGAAAGCCTCATCTTTCTCCCACAGAGTTGTATATAGATTAACATATATAATTTCTGTAGCTAAATTATTTAAATTATTCAGTAGCTTTACTAGATTGTTTTTATCGCCTCCTCATGCGCTGGACTGCAAGGTCAGTTTGAACCTTAAAGTTCAAGTTTACCAGTCTCTCCTCGGAAACCCTATTTTAGGGTTTCTATGAGTCAGAACCAACTTAATGGCACTTAACAATAGCAACATACTTGCTTATTTATTACTTTATTGCTTTTACTACCCCCAGCAGTAAGTTACATGAGGGCAGAAATTTGATACATTCACAGTATTTGTGAGGCATCTAGACAGTACCTACCAGGTAGTCCATGCATAGTAAATAAATATAGTTTGAATTAGTAAATGGAATTAAGATGAAAATATTTCCAAAGAATACTATTTCTTATGAAGAAACAGTCCAAGTTGAGAAAATCCTTTAATTTCAACCATAGCATCTCAAATTGCTGACTCTCCTCATTTCCTGTATTTATACATGTCTTTTACTTTGATATTTCACCAAAGTGGCCTAATTTTTTTTAAACACAATTATTTTTAAAATGTATGATCTGATCTCAAACTTTTTGAATGTCCTTGAATATTTAGTAATGTCTGAAGGCTTCATTTACTCGATCGTGTTTATGTAGCAGACATAAGTTTTGGACTCCATTGCTCTCAAATCTAATGGATTAGTACAGCTCCAGGAGCAAAATGAAATTTGTCACATGCTTTAAATGTCTAGAAAAGCAAATTTTAAAAGATCTACTTTATTTCACAATCATAGCATAGTCAGGAAATTCTCCGTTAAATCTTAATATTTAACTCAGACTATGTTAGACTACATCTTACTGTGAGTTCATTTTTCTCTTTAAATTCTTAGACTGCCTCCCAAATGCGAATGCCAAATTTATTTGAAAGAGATGATGCATGAAAAAAAATTACATAATAAAAGACAGTATATATGTGTCATACTTTTTTATAGAATAATTGAATCATTTTATAGAGAGCTAAAAGTACATTTCAGCTGTTTAGATGAAAATTATAAATAGTGTAATATTAGTTGTTTTTGTTTCTTGTTGCAGCCATTTTTTTTTCCTTTCATCATCATCATCATCATTATTATTATTATTATTATTATTTGTGTGTGACCTGAGTGATAGTTTACATGGGAGAACATTAGCTTACACCCATCGTTTCATTGCAATGATTACAATCTCCTCCGTGCATCATCATTCAGTAGTATTTACTTCCATTCCCTCTGGTTGTTTGTTTGTTTGTTTGTTTTGTTTTGGGGGGTGGGAGGATATACACAAAAACACTCAGGAATATATAATAATTTAAACAACCAAAAGGCACAGTCTGTAAGACTGCCTCCTGGCCACCAGCACTCAGTCCTTCTCTTTCCATGAGTCTAGAGGCGTAATACTAGTTTCAAAACATAGCTCATATTAGACAAAGGAGGGCATTTCTGAAGTTCTGAGCACAGTGATATCCTGTATTGAATGTAATTAGTTAATTACCTACCTGTAATTTAATAGAGAATGAAACATGACTTGTAACAAATAGGATAACTGTGAAAAATGAAAGCCAGTAAAGATGCTCATTTCTTTTTTAATTAAGTTGCTAAGAAATTAGTACAGTTAAAAAATTTTAACATGATGACATTTTGGGATGAAGTAAGCAATGTCAGAAAGATATACATTCCTATGCTTCTATGCAGTATAAAGTTAGAGGTCAGCCAAAACAATCCTTGACGGCTTTTAATATTGAGAGCCAGGTGAATTCTAGTATTTTTGCCTAACTTTAGTCATCCATGTTTAATCATCTGTTTTCTTCTATTTTGTTACACAGTGAAGAACCAACATTTGCTAATATGTGCCTTAAAATTGAAATCATCATAAAATTAATGCATTAAAGATTTTTAAATGGCATTATGCCTTTTTCCAAGAATACTTAGAGGCAAACTTTACATTTTATGGCCTATCATGTCCATATGTTGTATTGTTTTCTTGTAACTACTTTTTTAATCTTAAAGCATTATAAATCTACTATAATTAGAAGTGATGTTTTATTTAAGCTCAGTGCTTGACTTTACATATTTTTAGGTTTTGAGATGAACTATGTCCACTTAAAATATTTAAAAATATATTAAACTTTGAATAATTATTGGTTTATGTAATTTGATATTTAGGGAATGTTGTTGTTGTTATGTGCCGTGGAGTCAGTTCCGACTCATAGTGACCCTGTACAGGGTTTCCGGGCTGTAAATCTCCCGTGGAACAGCTGGTAGTTTCAAACTGCTATCCTTGCAGTTTACAGCCCAATTCATAACCACTACGCTACCAGAGCTCCTTCTGCTATAAACTACTACAGACAACTACAAATTTATCTCTCATGAATAGCACAAATTATTAAAATATGTTGTTGTTAAGTGCTGTTGTGTCGATTCTGACCCATAGTAGTGACCCTGTAAAGGGTTTCCGAGGAGAAGCTGGTGAGCTTGAACTAGCCGACCTTGCAGTTCAAACGGCTTTGCAGTCTCGTGCATTAAACCACAGTGACACACCAGGACTCCATTAAAATATAGTTGTAGTAAAAAAAATAAAAAATCATCTTGGCTATCTACATTGACCTAGTTAATCAGATCATTTCAAAGTGCAACTAAAATTTATGCTGTTTGAACATAAACCATTCCCTATTTAAAAAAAAAATTACTTACAAAATACTGAATTTTAGAAACTTCTATTTAAAGAAGCAGACTAAAAGTATTTTTACTTTATTCCCTATCTTCCCACAAAACAAGTTTTAGAAAGAAGCAGGACTCTTGACACCACCTTGATTTCAGACCTTTAGTCACTAGATGATGAGAGAAAATGAATAACTTGAAAATGAATAATAAAGAGCAAAGGCTTGCTAAAATAAGGTTGCAGTTACCCCAGCAAAAATTAAGTCAGGGTCCTTAAAACCCATGTAGAGACTATATCTGACTTCCTGTAGCTTCACAAAGGGGAAAAAGATTCAAATTCAAAATCAGCCCAAGGAGGATTCCTATGAAGCAGAGGTTAGACATGCTTCAACCTTCTTTATCCTATTCTGACACCAATCATTCCCCCACAGCACTCTCTGCTTCACATCTGGGTTCAATAACCCATTACAATGACCATACAGTGCTCATTAAAATACTCACAATTATGGGATTTATTAGGGAAGTGAATAAGGTACAATTCAGGATCAAAACCAATTCAGGATGATTGTTTTGACTGCAACTATATTTTAATAACTTCTAGTTTTCAAGAGAGATAAGTTTTAAGATGTCTGGAGTAGTTTATAGCAGCCTAATCCCTAAGTATCAAATCACATAAACCAATAATTATTCCGTTTAATATATTTTTAGAAATTATTTTAAACTCAGAACACAGCAGTTCTTTAGTCAGGAACACCTCTTGTCTGCCATACTACAGCAGGCATGCCTCACTCTTGTTTTCAGCCTCTCAGCCATGTGGTTCCTTGGTCTCTGCCCTGCTTGAGCACTTGTTACAAAGTTCTTTTAGCCAGTCTGTGAGTGCCCAAAGGGCACATTCTGAAAGCCAGTCTCCTGCCTGTAGGAACAGAGCTTTACTTGGTTCATAGGCCTAGAGCTGGAAGCTGTTCTGTCTCTTCATAAGTACCACCTCTGCTGTTATCTCTGCTAGTCTCACTTCTTTTGTTTCTGCAATTAGTAGGTGTGTCTCTAAGTTAGGGATCTCATGCTCTTCACTCATGCTATTCCTTCTTGGTGGCCCTGGGGTTTTCCATGTCTTCTACTGAGACTGCTCCTTTTTAAACCTAGCTGGAGGGCAAAACTAACCAGTCCCAAACTTACAGTGCTGTATACCATATTTGTATGGTCTCACCCAGTTATTTGGTGGGAATTTAAGATTTTGGATAGAAAAGCCATATCAAGTGCATTCAAGGTACCACAGGGTCCTAATGTGGCACTGTAGAATAAGCTGTCCACAGCTGACCAGAAAGTGAATAGCTCAAACTCACCACCCATTCCTCAGAAACCCTATATGGTGTTGCTATGAGTAGAAACTTACTGAACAGCTTTTAAAAACAACAATATGAAGTGATATGAAGAAAAACACAGCATTAGCTTGGCAGAAAGATCATTTAACAATCTGAAATATGCAAATGACAGAACCTCACTTGCTGGAAGAGAAGAGAACTCAAAGCACTATCTGATGAAGATGAAAGAATACTGTATTCCATATGGACTACAACTCAATGTAAAGAACACAGATCTCCTCACAACTGGACCAATAAACCTGACAAACAGAAGATTGAAGTTGTCAAGGATTTCATCTTTCTTGGATCCACAATCACTGTTCATGGATGCAGCAATCAAGAAATCAAATAACATACTGCACTGGACAAGTCTGCTGTAAATAAACTTTAAAATATTAAAAAGCAAAGATGTCACTTCAGGACTAATCTGTGTCTGACAAAGGTGCAAGGTATTTTCAGTTGTTTCATATGCATATGAAAGCTAGAAAATGAATAAGGTAGACTAGAGGATTGTGACTTTGGTGAAGACTGTTGAAATATGGGCTATCAGAAAAACAAGGAAATCTAGCTTTGATGAGATACAGCTAGAATGCTCCTTTGAAATGAGCATGGAGAGACTGTCTTTGGTACTTTGAACATGTTGTCAGGAGGGACCAGTCCTTGGAGAAGGATGTCATGCTTGGTAAAGTAGAGGGTCAGTGAAAAATAGGAAGACCCCCAATAAGTTGGATTGACACAGTGGCTGCAACAATGAGTTCAAACGTAACAATCGTTGTGAGGATGGCACAGGACTAGACAGTGTTTTGTTCTTTTGTACAGACAGTCACTAGGAGGAAAAAAGGCTCCATGGCACCTAACAACAGTTAACAGCAGCACCCCCCAGGTAAAGCAGTGTTGAACACATATAATTGTTGGGAAGTCATTGGGACTGGGAGACTTTTCCTAGCATTGACTCTGAGTATCAGCATTCTGAAAAGCTATTCAGTGTGTGTTTTTTTTAACCTGGTGTGGTGCTATGGGTTAATGTGCCAGACTGCAAAGCCATTTGAACTGCAAGGTCGGCAGTTCAAGCTCAGCAGCTGCTCATTGGAAACCCTATACAGGGTTGCTATAGGGTCAGAATCGACTCGACAGAACTTCACACCAACCACAATAGTAGAGAAATGACGTTTGGCCATCCTGGTCTCCAAGGAGCTATCGTCTCTCATAGTTCAGACATATTGTCAGGAGGGACCAGTTGCTGAAGAAGGATACCATGTTTAGTAGGGTGGAGGGTCAGAGAAAAAGAGGAAGACCCCAAGCGAGATGGATTGGCAAAGTGGCAGCATCAATGGGCTCAAGTGTGGCAACAATTGTGAGGTTTGCCCAGGACCGGGCAGTGTTTCATTCTCTTGTACATAGGGTCGCTATGAGTCAGTACCAACTCGATGGCACCTAACCACCACAAAAACAATAGTAGAGAGCTAAGGTTGTGGGTGTTGTATCGAAGAGAAGAATGATCCTGTAAGAGAGAGAACTACTTCAGACTCTAGCAATAATGAGAGAGCTTAAGGAGAGACCCTGGGGTCATGAAATTTCTAGTACCCTCTACCCAGAGTTCTAGCCCAGAGACGCTTTTTGAGGTGAAGCATTATGTGAGGGGAGAGAGAGGTAAAGACCACTAGTGAGCATCTCAGAGCTTATGTAACTTAAAGAGTGAAAGGTGGGAACCATACTGCTACTTAAAAAAGGAAAATTGATGCACACACACATGTACAAATGGATATAGGGAATTTAGCAAGAAGCTGTTTAAGGCAGTAAGCCCAATAATATATCCAGTGGAAATTTTCACACCAAATCATTTCTTCTTGGTTCTTCCTGATCTGAGTGTCAGTGGGAAATGTCTCCATTTAAAGATGGTGTCATGATGTGGTTCTGTAGGATAAGCACTGGACTGCTAACCATAACCCTAACCACTTGCTTCTCGGAAACCAGTTGCTATGATTTGGAACCAACTTCATGGATCTCAACAGCAGCAACAACAACACAATGAGTACTAATGAGAATGGAAGTACAGTGGCTCTAAGATAGGTACTGGACTATGAACCACAAGGTCAATGGTTCAAGCCACTCTGAGGGAGAAAGATGAGGCTTTCTGCTCCCACAGCAATTTACAGCCTCAATAACCCTATATGTCGGAAACAAAGGCACTTAACAAGCAATGAGAAAATAATTAAGGAGGCCTACTTATAAAAATTGAAAGGAAAAGGCAAATGAAGAAAATGTATCAAAAAGTATCATCCAAATAAATGCAAAGCTCATTTTTAAAAAAAGGTTCTCAAAGAAACTATGAGCATAAAAAGTGAAATAAATAAATTAGTAATACTAAATAAAGAAGTAGGAAATTGAAAACATTATATAAGTGAAAATAAATAGTACAACTGAGATGGCATGGAGGTTAAAAGTTAAGCTTGAAGAAATCACACAAATCAAATGTTAGAGAAGAGTAAATAATGATTTTAGAGTCATGCATAGTAATAACATAGTAAAACCAGACAAAGGAGAATTGATGAATGGTCCTGAAAAGCAATGTTTAAATACAAAGTATTTAGAAAACTTTTGTGAAATAAATAAAACTTTGATAGGCAGATTGAAAAATGTTGAATTGACAAATCTGCTATGTATATACTTTTGTTGTTGATGTTGTTAAGTTCCGTTGAGTTGTTGCCTGACTCGTAGAGACCCAGTATAGGGTTTCCAAGGAGTGACTGGGGAATTTGAACCACCAACCTTATGGTTAGCAGTCCAGTGCGTGTACATTAACAATAAACAACAACAACAACTTAAGCAAAAAGAAAAGGAGAGGAGAATCCTGTGGGTGTATACACAGAATATGGAGTTTTCCAAAGGAAACTACAAGACAGGTCTCAGATTTCTCTACAGCAACATTTGGTTCCAGAAAAAGTTTGCAACAGTGTCTATAAATGTGTAAGATAATTTTATGTAGCTTAATTTGATTTGTATTTTTAAAGGGTTATTTTAGCTACTGTGTGGTGGTGGTGGTAGTTATGTGCTGTGGAGTCGGTTCCAATTTATAGCAACCCTGTACAGGTTTCTGTGGCTGTAAATCTTTACAGGATTTACAGAAAGCCTCATCTTTCTCCTGTGGAACTGCTAGTAGTTTTGAATTGCTGACTGAGATTAGCAGCCTGACTCGTAACCACTACACTAGAGGATCAGAGTAGAGGGGGAAAAAACAG
>NW_006408665.1:4517612-4523290 GCF_000296735.1 Chrysochloris asiatica | reverse complement strand
CAGAGTGACCAGGGAGAATGGGGATTTGTAAGGAGCGAGGGGGAGAGAACAAACAGGCAGCCACTGAGATCTGGGACAAAGACAGTGGGCTGTAGTCCTACAGAGTTGTCAGTTTATCTGAGCCCCCTGGGACAAATGCGTGAGGAGCTCAGAATTGTAGGAACTCATTGGAGTGTGGTGCAGGGGCCATACTGGTAGGTGGTAGAGATGGGGATTGTTTTCTCTCATGCGATTACTTAAGGCTGGTGTTTCAGTGATCACTGCTGTTGCTGCATTTTGTCGTTTCAGTTCCAAATCATAGAAGACCTTTTATAGGCTTTCCAAGGCTGTAAATCTTTACGGAAGCAGAAACAATCATCTCTTTCCTGCAGAGAGACTGATAGATTAGAACTGATGACTTTACGAATAGTAGCCCAATGTGTAATCCACCAGGGCACCTTTCAAGAGTTATTAAGTGCCATCGAGTTGGTTCCAATTCATGGCAAGTAGGGTTTCCAAAGAGTGGCTGGTTTGTTTGAACTGCCAACCTGTGGTTAGCAGTCCAGTGCTTATCCTACAGCACTACACCAGGACCCTTAATAACTTCAAGAGTTATTAAGTGCCATCAAGTCAGTTCAAGTCATCCTATGTAGGGTTTCCGATGAGCAGCTGGTGAGTATGAACTGCTGACCTTCAGTTCAAGCCAACCTTGTTGTCTAGTGTACTATCTCACATCGCCACACCAGGACTTCTCAAAAGTTATGAAACTTCAAAATTTAATCTTATCAAAAGTCAACGATAAAAAAAAACCAACACACTATGTTCCTCAAAAAAACAAAAAAGAAGAAAAAATTGAAGTTGTCCAGGACTTCATTCTTCTTGGATCAACTATCAACACTCACGGAAGCAGCAGTCAAAAAATCAAATGATGTATCGCATTAGGCAAATATGCTGCACAAGGCCTTTTTAAAGTGTTGGAGAGCAAAGATGTCAGCTTGAGGACTAAGGTGTGGCTGACCCAAGCCATGGTATTTTCAATAACCTCATATGTATGCGAAAGCTGGGCAGTGAATAAGGAAGACCGTGGAAGAATTGATGCATTTGAGTTACGGTGTTGGAGGAGAATATTGAATGTGCCTTGGGTTGCCAAAAAAAACCCAATAGATCCATTCTGGAGGAAGTGCAGCCAGAGTGCTCCCTGGAGGCCAAGATGGCCAAACTTTGTCTCTCATGCTTCGGACATATTGTCAGGAGGTACCAGTCTCTGGAGAAGGATATCATGTTTAGTAAGGTGGAGTGTCAGAGCAAAAGAGGAAGACCGCCACTGAGATGGATTGGCCAAGTGGCTACTCTGATGGACTCAAATGTGGCAACAGTTGTGAGGTTGGCCCAGGATCGGGTAGTATTTCGCTCTCCTGTGTATAAGGTCTCTATGAGTCGGTACCGACTCAATGGCACCTAACAACAACAACAACAACAACAATATGTAGTTGTAGTCTAAAACTTTATGAATAATATTAAGGTATTTGTAGGTTTGACCTAATTTCTTGACTTACCTTATGATATTCATTCCCTGATATATCTGCCAGGAAATGAGATTCCTAAGGATATTTCATACCACACTTAGAATGAAGGTCCGCACACATCTTTCAGGTTGTCATACTGTGGTTGCTTGTGTGTTACTAGGCATAGGGTTGCTATGAAGAGGAACTGACCCTACAGCACATAAAAACAACAACATAACGACAGGATGAGATTTAGTTCATTTTAAAATACTGCAGTTTGAAATATTTTAATTAAATTGTTGAATATATAAACTTCTTGCCATTTGTTTTCTTCAATTTGCTTCTTCCTTGGATCATATTGTCTATAAGATGACAATGAGTTCTGTCATTTTACTATCAAAAAGACTGTACTATTCTGATTTGTTTTTTAAAAAATAAAAAGCTAATTTGAGGGAGAAATAAGATAAATGTTAAACTGTTTCTTCTAGGTTTGAATTCCCAAATTTACAATAAAATACACCAAAATTGTGGACTTGCCAAAGAATACGAAAGTATTATCTGTCTGCATTGATAGGGCTAAAAGGCTTTGTTTTTGTCTTTTTTAATGAGGAAAGCAAAATACAGACCAACACATATGTAGGATTTTATTCATGAAACAGACCACCACTTTGCATATATTTGCACAAAAAGAATATCTAACACTTTTTACATTGATCATGTGGGGTTTTTTATTAAAAATATAATAATAGTAGATGTGTTATGTTTACCTGTCAATATGAATGGATAATAACATGAACTTGCATGAGGTTTCATATTTATCTTTGTATATAGTGTTTGATTTGCTGTAATCTTCTTTACAGACAAAGAAGTTAAGACAAATTTATGTGAATATAAAATGATAGATTTAAAAATGAGAGCAGAGGATTTTTATTCCAAAGTCTCAATAGTACTTACTATAATCTTGTTTTTTTTGTTTTTCTTGTGAATGGATATTAAATTCTGCCACTTGCTTTTCCTGCATTGATTAAGGTGATCATAGATTTTCTCTCCTTTTGTTATTAAAGAGGTAAATTATATTGGCTGGTATTTGAATATTTTCTCAACCTTGTATCCCTGGGATTCATGACAACTGGCCAAGATGTATTGACTTTTTGCATATTGTTAGTGTTGACTTACTGCAAAAAAATGACATTAATCATCCCTCCCACAGTACTCACTCAACTGTGTTCGATAATGCATTGCAATGGCTACTTAGAACTCAAGATAATGTTCTCACATTTGTGGGGCTTATAAAACCAGTTTATAGATTAGAACTAAGAGTTGTAAATTCTCAGGGCACAGTGCTTCAGTCAGGATAGTTCTTCTGAGCCTCGCTCTGGTCCTTGTCCCCTCAACCATGGGCCCCTTGCTCTCTGCCTTACTCCAGCAATGTGCAAATGTTTAGCACTGCTGATAAATATTGTTCTGCTATAAGCCTCATCACTAAGGTGCTCAGCTCTAGCTCCATGGGCCAGCAAATAAAGCTTGCTAATTAAGTGCTGACACAAGTGAGCCTCTTGCCCAAATAGCTTTACTTGTTGTTCTGTGGACTTAGAAGCCCACAACTGTGTCTTATGCTCTGCCTCTTGGTTCTGTTGCTGCTGCTCCTCCATTACTCCTTTGATGTGACAGCTTTTTGTCCTTGGATTTAAGAGATTCAGCACCCAGGGATCTCAGGGCCCAGGGGACATGCTCTACTGCTGGCTGTTTGTCTTTGATGGTAGTGAGATCCCCCCTTCTGCTTCTGATACTGTTCATTGTACACCCATCAGAATGACAAAATAATCAATCACAATTAGCCTAGTAACAATCATTCCCAATTAAATCATATAATCCATCATGGCCTTTCTTCACCTTTTCTTATCAGGCCCATCAGAAAAAAAGTTGTTTGGCGGGAGTTTACAAAAGCTATGGCTAGAAGAGTCATTAAATAATATACTGTACCACATACTACTCCCTGGTTCTTCTAACCATTGTCCCTTTGATTGTTTCTATAACTTTGTCACCATAACAGTCATTTTAACAGTGTACCCACAACAATCATTTTAACTGTTAGCACACTCTTGAAAGCTTGTACGTCAGCCATTTCATGTCTTTGCCTTCCCCCATTTTAGATAACCAGTTTTTAAATTGCTCATTCCTAAGCACTAGACTGCTAACCACAGGGTTGGAAGTTCAGACCTACCAGTTACTCCTTGGAAACCCAATACAGAGTCTCTATGACATAGTTGGAACCATCTCAACAGCACCTGACAACATCAACCCAGTTTACTGTGGAGACAAGCATGCTCTTTGATATAAAGAATCTTCTGTTCTATTGAGACATAAGCAAAATCCAGTCCAGAGTGCTGGTGATAGTGGTTGTGTGCAGAGTCATTTCCAACTCATAGTAACCCTGTCTAGCAGAAAGCCTCATCTGGTAGAAAACTGGTAGATTTGAACTGCTGACTTTGCAATTTGCAGCCTAATATGTAAACCTACTAAACATTTACTTATGAAGATCAAAGAGCACAGCCTTCTATATGGATTACATCTCAATGTCAAGAAAACAAAAATCCTCACCACTGGACCAATAAACAATATTCTTATCAATGGAGAAAAGATTGAAGTTTGTCAAGGACTTCATTCTTCTTGGATCAACTATCAACACTCGCGGAAGCAGCAGTCAAGAGATCAGATGATGTATTGCATTGGGCAAATCTGCTGCACAGGAACTTTTTAAAGTATTGAAGAGCAGAGATGTCAGCTTGAGGACTACGGTGCACCTGACCTAGGCCATGGTGTTTTCAATAGCCTCATATGGATGTGAAAGCTGGACAGTGAATAAGGAAGATCATAGAAGAATTGATGCCTTTGAGTTGTGGTGTTGGAGGAGAATACTGAAAGTGTCATGGACTGCCAAAAGAACCAATAGATCTGTTTTGGAAGAAGTGCAGCCAGAGTGCTCCTTGGAGGCCAGGATGGCTAGGCTTCATCTCTCATACTTTGGACATATTGTCAGGAGGAACCAGTCGCTGGAGAAGGATGTCATGCTGGGTAAGGTGGAGGGTCAGAGAAAAAGAGGAAGGCCCCTCACGAGATGGATTGGCCAGGTGGCATCATTGATGGACTCAAGTGTGGCAGCGATAGTGAGGTTGGCCCAGGATCGGACATTGTTTCGTTCTGCTGTGCATGGGGTCACTCTGAGTCGGTTCCGACTCGATGGCACCTGACAACAACAACAACTATACTACCAGGGATCCTTCCAATCTACAGTAAGCCAAAAAATTGCAACAATATTTACTAGCTCAGAGTATCCAACACCTTTGTCAGCATAGACTATCCTAGCTACATCAAATGGGTACCAGCTGCAAGCTTGAGAATCTATACATACACTTCCTTGTACTTCAGAACAGTTGTCCCTTTCACTCTCTCTCTTAGCCTTAGCTCCCATGGGCTAGGTTGTGGTACCCAGCAATCCACACAACTTCTTAATTTTAGGCCTGTCAGCCCTTCCTGCCCTCTCTCATCCTGTTTCTTCATTGTTGCATTCTCCCCCATTTCCACTTATGAAGTGGGTCCAGGTGCTCGCCATTGAGCATACCCGCTGTCTAGTCACCAACTTCCTTTAACTTTCCGTCCTACAATGGGCTTTTTTCTGATGGGCACAGACTTTTCCTGCCTCAGTAATTCTAGCTAGCTTGAAATGCAAAAAGAACCAGACAGTCATTTATTTCTGCCCTAAGGTTTTGTTAGCATTTTTTTTTGTGCCTGTTCTGGAGAGCTATGTCTTGCTTTGGTGTCAGAGTAACGCTAATGAATAAAGTTAAATGCCTTGGGTGATTCTTCTTGTCTGTTCTGAAGGTGTTTATATAAAAAATGGTGGCATTTACATCTTTAAATGCTTGAAAGGTTTTCTCCAGCAAGGCCATGAGGGCCTGGTGAGTTTTGCGCAGAGTTGTTAAGGATGAATTAAATTTTCATCATTGTTGTTAGGCTTTCTCAAGTTAGTTCTCACTAATTAGTGACCCCATGTACAACAAGGTCATTTTTTCACCATACTTATTTCAACTGGTATGCTGAGCAAATAATCTGAGAAGGTGGGTTGTATGAAGAAAAATGTGGCATCAGGATTGGAGGAAGACTCATTAACAATCTGCCATGTGCAGATGATAC
>NW_006408665.1:4515811-4517512 GCF_000296735.1 Chrysochloris asiatica | reverse complement strand
TACTGAATGTTTGCTGTTGTGGGTTGAAATATGTCCTCCCAAAAGATGTTGTTAAGTGCTGTCGAGTTGGTTCTGACCCAGAGCGACCCTGTATAGGGGCATAGGAGAGGTTGGTGTGCTTGAACTGCTGACCTTGCATATCAAACCGACTTTGCAATCCAGTGCATTAACCCACAGTGCCATACCAGGAATCCCAAAAGATACCAAGTCCTAATACTGATAACTATGAACGTGGCCTTATTTGGAAATAGAGTCTTTGTAAATATAATCAAGTTGAAATTAGACCATGCTGTATTAGGGTGGAACCTAATTCCAATAATTTGTATTCATAAAAAGTAAGAAATTTGATAAACATAGAGATAAAAACACACAAAAAGAATGCCATGTTACAGTAGAGGCAGGGAGCATATGCATATACAAACCAGAAAACACCAAGGATATTTGGCAACCACCAGAAATTAAGATGAAGCAAGGAACCATTCTCCCCTGGAGTGTTGAGAGCAAGCATGGACCTGCCAACACTTGAATTTTGGACTTGTGGCCTCCAGAACTTTGAGAGAGTAAATTTATTTTTTATTTTAAGTGCCCAATTTGTTGTTCTTTGATACAGCAGCTCAAGGAAACTAACATATTTGCCAAGTCACTCTGTATTTCTCAGGTTACATATAGAGGCAGACTTATATTTAAATTGCAATTCTTAAAGACTGACATTCATTTTTATAGGAATAAAGCTATGCATGAATAGCTATGGGATGTTAAAATGGGTCTCATTTGGTAATAAACAAAGTTAAGAAGCTATACTATTAAATATAGTACTAGGAATTGGTCTTTGGTTCCCATGGATATAAGTTAAACAAACCATTTTTATATGTCTGTACAACTGCATATATTTCCATATTTGGAAATGGACTAAAAATAATATATCATCTAATAGTAAATTATTTGATAAAATAGATTTAACCTTTGGAGCTAATTTACTTCGAGAAGTTGGAAAATAAATGGGTTTGTAACTAGAAAAATTACTGTGTTGTTAATATTATTAAAACTGTAGTAGACATGAATTCAAATGTTATATAAGGTTCACATTTCAAAAGATTTCATTTTATTGCTTTAAAATGCTTATTTCTTATTTGAAGTAATTCAGTAAAGAATTCATAAATTTGTGCGTAAATTGAAGAAACGAACAGACATGCATCTGTACAATCTAGACAGTGGGAAATTAATCAGACATATGTAGTTGCTTATCCTAAGACTTTGAAGATGTAGAAGGTCTGAAGCTTGCTTTTCTGTTTTTATAGAGAGCATTTATATGTGTGTATCTAAGTCCAAACTGATTATTTCTGTAAGATTTCTTTGACTTTTTAAAAATATTTTGTAAATAAAAACTTGTTCTGCTTTAAAAATATATATATAGACACAGCTGGATAGTCTAGGATATTTCAGAAATAAAGTTTTTCTTTATTCTGTTACAAAAATACATTTTTAAGCAATTATACAGTAAATCTTTGACATAGGACTGCTTTTTCATTTGAAAAATTACTGAATAATTTTTAGTATTGTAAAATAATTTTTTAGTAGTAGTAATATGTAGTTGTCTTCCTGAATGGTGTTCTTGATGTCAGCCCACAACTCTCCTGGTCTTCTGTCTTTAGTGTTTAATGCATCAAATCTGTTTGTCAGATGATCTCTAAATCCAGGTGG
>NW_006408665.1:4496534-4515711 GCF_000296735.1 Chrysochloris asiatica | reverse complement strand
CTGTGTTGGAAGAAGTGCAGCCAGAGTGCTCCTTGGAGGCCAGGATGGCTAAACTTCGTCTCTCATACTTCAGACATATTGTCAGGAGGGACAAATTGCTGTGGAAGAATATCATGTTTGGTAAGATTGAGGGTCAGAGAAAAAGAGGAAAACCCTAGCGAGATGGATTGGCAAAGTTGCAGCATCTGTGGGCTCAAGCATGGCAACAGTTGTGAGATTGGCCCAGGATTGGGCAGTGTTTCTTTCTGTTGTGCATAGGGTAGCTATGAGTCGGTATCAACTCGATTGCACCTAACAACAACATGTACAACAGAACAAAACACTGCTCAGTTCTGAGCCATCTGAATAGACTGATACCTGTTACTTCAGTGAATCTGTTAGTCCTTGAATGAGCCTTGGTGCTTGTGTTTGTCAAGGTATTAGTACATATCATCTGACTTGTTGAATTATTGCTATAAAGTTGTTGGTAATATTTCCATGTTCCTTTTAATCTGTGGGGAATTTGTGGTGATGGTCCTCACTCTTACTCTTATTTGTAATTTATATCTTCTCTTTCTCTCTTTATCAGTCTTGATAGAGATCTATTAATTTACTAATATTTCCAGACAGGTGGGGTTTAGATTCATTAGCTCTATTTATCTTTTTTTTTTCTTTATATTTTATCTCCATTCTTACTGCTATTATATTCTTGCTTCTTTGTATTGCATATTTAACTTGCTGTTCTTTTTTTAACTTCCTACTAAGAACATTTAGATCACTGCTTTTGGGTCTTTCTCTGTTTGTAATGTAAGTGATTAATACTGTAAGTTTACCTTTCTAAGTACGACTTTAGCTCATCTCATTAAGTTTGACATGCTATGTTTCATTTTCACTTAATTAAAAATATTTTCTGATTTTCCTTGTGATTTCTTCTGACCCATGGAATATTTGAAATCATATTATTAAATTTTAAAATTGTTTAGGTCTATCCCAGGTGTTTTCTATTAACAATTTCTAGTCTAACTGTTTAGAGAACACATTTTGTATGATTTTAAACTATTTACAACAGCTTATTTTTAAATGACATTATATCACATCACTTATAATGTAATAACTTTATAATAGTATTCTTCCGTTTCCTTTGTTGTCCTACTACTAGAGATAACATTGCAAAGAACGGTTATTCCAAACACTTATGTTCAGGAGGAGACTGTACATAGACCAAGAGGCAGTTGTTCAGCTAGAACAAGGGGATCCTGAATGGTTTAAAATCAGGAAAGGTGTGTGCCAGGATTGTATGCTTTTGCCATACGTATTCCATCTGAATGCTGAGCACATAATCTGAGAAGCTGGGTTATATGAAGAAGAACGTGGCATGTGGATTGAAGAAAGACTCATTAACAAGAACAGGATGCAAATGATACAACTCTATTGGAAGAGAAGAGGACTTAAAATACTGATGAAGATTGAAGATGACAGCGTTCTGTATGGATGGCACTTCAATGTAAAGAAAACAAAAGTCTTCACCACTGGACCAATAAATAACATAATTGTAGTTGCCAATGACTTCATTTTGCATGGATCTACAATCTGCACTCATGGAAGCAGCAGTTAAGAAATCGAACAATATATTACATTAGAAAACTCTGCTGCACAAGACCTCTTAAAAGTGTTCAAGAGCAAAACTGTCAGTGTAAGGACTAAGGTGCACTTTTCCTAAGCCGTGGTGTTTTCATTCAACTCATTTACATATGAAATTCTCACAATAAATAAGGAAGGTCTTAGAAGAATTGATGAATTTGAATTAATGGTTTTGGAGAAGAATATTGAAAATACCATGGACTTTAGAAGAATAATCAGATTTGTTGTAGGAGAAATATAGCCAGAATGTTCCTTAGAACTAGGACAGTGATATTTGGACTCTCAAACTTCGAACATGTTGTTATTAAGTGCTGTAGAGTCAGTTCCTGCTGAGTCATAATCATAGGGTTTCCTAGGAGCTGCTGGTGAGCTTAAACTGCCGACCTTAGGGTTTAAACCAATTTTTCAGTCCAGCACATTAACCCACAGCACCAAACCCATGTTATAAAGAGGTAAATTGGAGAGTTAGTGAAAAAGAGGATGGTCCCTATGAGATGAATTGGCCCAGTGGCAAAAATAATTGTCTTAAAGGTAACAACAATTGTGGGGATGGTACGTTGTGTTGTACATAGGGTTGCTGTGAGTTGGAACTGGCTCAATAGCATATAGCCACAAAACTACAATTCCAATATAAATGATTTTTAAGGAATATAATTAGCTTTTATATGAGGGAATTAAAAAGATACCAAGCATAGTAATTCAATGAGTGCACATAAAATAATTAATAACCCTTTACAGTTGCTAGCTGAAGAAAATTAGGGTATTGAATAGTTATATCATGTTTTATTTGGGAAGAGAAAACAGGAACTAGTATAACAGTAGAGATGTTTATACTATTCATGAGTGTGTAGGCATTCGTGGGTGTTGATCCTGTCCCTGACATTCTAAAGAACTGTCTTGAACAATTTATTCATAACAGCTCTGGTATACTTTATGATCTAGTAACTCTATTTTTGGGTTTGTAAGTAAGAGATAGAGTCCTTTTGAGTCCTCAAAGTTCATAGAAATCATTCAGTTACTAAAAAGACCAAAGGAAGATGGCCATTGCATCATTCCCTCAGGGAGTGAGAAGTTGTAGGCATACTTGATGTTCACGCCAAGAATATTCTTCAGCAAGTCAAAGTAACAGTGTGCGTGTATACATGACAACATGGGTCTTAAAACGAAATCCCTAGGAGAAAAAAGGGATGGAAGTGAGTTTTCATATAAATTTTATATAGAATATAAATATTATACAGAATATTATAAAACTCATTTTTACCCCTTTTTTATATTATATATTTATATTTATTGTTAAGTGCCATCAAGTCAATTCCGACCCATAGCAACCCTGTATAGGGTTTCCAAGGAGTAGCTGGTGAGCTTGAACCACCAACCTTGCAGTTCAAATGGCTTTACAGTCTGGCACATTAATCCACTAAGCCACAATAGAGTCATGCTATTACTTATTTATATCAGATTAAATTTATATAAATTAAAATATTTACCTACAAATGGGTTCTGATTCATTTCCTTTTCCCATTCTTTTGAGAATAACTGAATTTCTTTCATCCATTATATAAATATATTGATAAATATTCTAAAAATGTACTTCATCTCTGTTGAAAATGTTTTCTTCTTGCAGATGTTGATGAATGCCAGGCTATTCCTGGGATATGTCAAGGAGGAAACTGCGTCAATACAGTGGGCTCCTTTGAGTGCAAATGTCCTGCTGGTCACAAGCAGAGTGAAACTAATCAGAAGTGTGAAGGTAAGTGTCTCTGCTTGGGGAGATGTACTTAACTGCTTATTTTGAATTTAAGAAGAAGGTGAATGACTTGTAAAGAATAATTGTTCTTTGTTTCAGTATAAACTTGTAGATGTAATGATCAAGTAGTTTTGTTAATCATTTGTGTATATTAGCCTTAATGGGTTTGAATGGAGAGCATTCTGGAGCTTTTGCATCTGATTTACTATCTCAGTTGCTATGTGAGAATGAAAATGGAAGTAATCCAGCCATTTCTATTTTTCCCTAATAATTTCATTTTTCACTTTATCTCCAAAATTATACCCAAAACTAAAATTGGAGTAAAGAGAAAATGCTGAAGCAAGATACAATATCTATAAAATGATACTTTACTAATTGGTACTATGCCATATATGCTAAAGTGTTTTAATTGTTTTATTGAATAGTATTGCTTCACTGGTCACTAAGTGGGTGGGGGTTGGGGGGGAGAAGCATAATCGACTCAAGAAAGATTGAGAAATTGCCAATCTGTGAAAGAATATTCTTCCCAAAGATAACGGGGGCTGGGGAGCTTATAATTTTCTAAAATATGATATTTTAGCTCTAATATTGAAATACAAGTTCCATCAGCATTTTTCAAATAGAATAAATGCATGTGTTACATTTATCTATGATTAAAAGCTTGATCATTTTACAAAAATTTAAAACCATCTAAGATGTGTGTAGCTTTTGTTGTTTCTAAGTGCCATCAGGTCAGTTCTGACTCATAGCAATCCTATATAGGATTTCCAAGGAGCTGCTGGTGAGTTTGAACCATCGACCTGCAGTTCAAACCAACATTGCAGTCTAGTACATTAACCCACACCAGGATTCCCATGTTTATATCAATATTTAGAATAATGTTGATGTTTCTAGTAGTATTAAGGAATCCAGGTGTGGCACTCTAGGGTCAGCACTGGATTATGAAGCATATGGTTCAACCTACCAGCCATTCCTTGGACCCTGTATGGGGTCTCTACAAGTTAGAACTGACTTGATGGTGCTTAACAACAACAGAACCTTAAGGTCAGCGGTTTGAAACTACCAGCCGCTCCGCGGGAGAAAGATGAGGCTTTCTACTCCCGTAAAGATTTATACCCTCGGAAACCCTGTACAGGGTCGCTATGGGTCGGAACCGACTTGACGGCACTTAACAACAACAACAACAACAGAAATATTAAAGAAATTATTGTATCAATTTTTAGATTATTTAAATCAATTTATTTCTTCGACTAGAAATTTTTTCTTAAGACGATAGAGCATAACTTCTCATTTATGCAACATAAATATTCTCATAAAGTCAGTGTTTTAAAAGTTTTTTCTGGAGATTTGTTTTTGCCATTTTAGTTGATATGAGGTAGGAGAATGTGTGTGAAAATACATTAAACCTGAATTTATCCTATATGCCACATACAAATTTATTCTACTGAACGTAGATTAAAAGTACCAAAGATAAATAAATGTATTTGAGGTGTATTTAGAACCATGAACCTTCAATAACTAAAATCTTGTGTTGGGTATAGTTAAGTATTTTCAGTCTTTTCCTTTCTAAAATATAGTTATTGGGGATGTTTGAGTAAGTTGGTTGCATAACAGTTTATCCCTCTCGTTATAAACTAAGATAGTAAAAAGGCAAAGTGTAGAACTTAATGATAGAATGTAAACAGAAATCTGAACCGTATTATGAAATAGGAGGTAGAGTGTGGGTAAATATGCTTTCAACACCAGAAACCATAATCTCCCAAATCAATAGATCATGTATCTAAGATCTTAGATTATTTGTAGAAGAATACTTTTATGTTTGCCTTGACTCATTTACTATTATCCCTAAATTAATCTTTGTTACTTCATACATTGTACATTATTACAACATAATTATTCCCCCCAAAAGAAAATGCAGTAAAATGTAATCATCTATTTTAAGGAAAAAACTGTTAGCAAGAATGCCCAAGTAATTTGTGGCCATTGAGTACAATATTTGTAAGCAAAGTCTGCCTATAATGGTTTAAGAAAACTAATTGTTGTTGTTGTTAAGTGTCATCGAGTCGGTTCCAACCCATAGCAACCCTGGATAGGGTTTCCAAGGAGCAACTGGTGAGCTTGAACCACCAACCTTGCAGTTCAAACCGAGTTTGCTGTCTGGCACATTAACCCACAGCACCACACCAGGACTCTAATTTGTTGTGATGTGCTGTGGAGTCTGTTCCGACTCATAGTGACCCTATACAGGGTTTCCGGGGCTGTAAATCTTTACGGCAGCAGAAATCCTCATTTTTCTCCCGTGGAACAGCTGGTAGTTTCGAACTGCTGACCTTGAGGTTCACAACCCAATTCGTAAACACTACACTATCAGAGCTCCTTAGGACTCTAATTAGAAGCTGTGAAAATCATCTGAATTAGCAAAGGAATTGGGCCAAAAAGTCAGTGATTTTTAGAATGCCTGAGTTTTGCTACTGCTTCCCTGATAATTCTTATATTTTTTTCCCCTGCTGGCTTTTTTGAGGATTGACTCCACTACTTAAAATTTTGTCTGTACCCTTCACTTTTTACTTCTGAAGTAACACCTAAACAAAAGCCAAGGTGGTGTAATTAGAAACAAAGAAAGTGTTTGATTATAGGTGAGCAGCTACAGCCACTTTCTGATTATAGTGGCTGTGACATTGCACATCAAACAATGTATTTCTTCTTAGTGGAATATGGAATGAGTCTTTTCTACATTGCGTTTCATCAAAACAACATACAGAGCCAAGCCTGAGTTTGGGGAAGACAGTACAACTCTTTATTCACCACTGTCTTTGTTCTTTAGGAAAGGGGGCTCTTGATGTAATGTAGGCACCACCCAAAGCTATAAATATAGTCATTTTTCCCCTTACTTCCTGTGCAGGCAGCCAGATCCATTTTACCATGGCTCAGAAAGAATGTGATTTAATATTCTGGATTGGTGGGATAGCCAAATTAGAAAAAGTGGTGATTAGAATCTGAAATCTAGACGTTTTATAAAGTCTCTTTTGTAAATGCATCGTATTTATTTGGATATATTAAAAGTGGTTGTTACTGATTTTATCTGGGTAATATTCTTCCTTAATATCAAATAATAAATAATATTTACTTATATAAAATTGTTCAGTGGGTGGCATACCGTATCTGGTAAGACTGTAAACTATTGCTACACTTAATGACAAGTATTGAATTATAGTTAGCTTATGTATAGTTTATACAGTATCAGAATAAAAATGTTCCCATATACATAAAATTAATATTTGTTCAAAATAAAAATATAACCATAGCAATTACTTTTCTCAACTATTAATTGTAATTTAAATTACAGTATGAATATAAAATGTAGTCATATTGACAGATTTAATTTAAATTTGTCTTTTCTCTATTATGTTGTTTTTGTTAAGTGCCACCCAGTTGGTTTCAACTCCTGAAGACCCATTGTAGGGCTTCCAAGGAGTGGCTGGTCAGTTTAAACTACTGACCTTGCGGTTAGTAACCCATTGCTTACCCTACAGCATCACACTAGGACTAGGGTCACTGTGAGGTTCTATAAGTCAGAATTAACATAATGGCAGTGGGTTTTTGTGGTTTTGTTCTAAATTTGGGGGCATCCTTCATCTCATGAGCTAATTTGATGTTTGAAACATATTACTGTACTCCTCCTCCATATTCAGTGCAATGAGGCTAAAAATAGCTTACCCAGGCCTGTTCTGCTTTATATCAATGGTTTGCTGGATTCTCTTATGAAATTCCTAATTTATTTCAAATAGACTTCTTAAAAAAGGTATGTCTAATCCCAATGTAGATAGTAATATGTTTTTGTTAAGTGACATTGAGTCGATTTCGTTCATAGTAACATCCTGCAAAAAGTTTTAAACCTTCGCAGGAGCAGAAAGCCTCATCTTTTTCCCATGGAGTAACTGGCAGGCTTGAACCATGGACCTTGTTGTTCTCAGTCTGGTGCTTATCATATAGAGCCACCATATTCCCAGATAGTAACGTTGATGTTGTTAATTGCAATTAGTTCCAACTCATAACAACCCTGTATAGGGTTTCCAAGGAGGAACTGGCGAGTTTGAACCACTGACCTTGCAGTTCAAACCAACTTTACAGTCTAGAAGGTTATCCTTTAGCACCACTCTTTTGCTCTTTCTCTTTCTTTCTGTGCATGTGTGTCTCTCTTTCAGTCTCTGTGCATGTGCGTGTATATGGGGAGTCTGTCTGTGGGGAGGAGGATCACATTTCCTTTCCACCTAATTAGGCTCCTGGATTCCATAAAGTCTTGCATGTTTCCCACTGAAGTAATGTCTTATTTCTTCTGGGTCAGTTGTGTCCAGTACTGAATTTCCTGATGCTGTCATACAGTGAGCAAAATGATCCTGTGGTGGAGTACACCTTTCTTCACATTCAAAGAGAAAGCTGTTTTATTTATTTACACTAGTCAAGATTTATTCTAAATATAAATTTAGTTTAACTGAAGAAGGGAAACAAAACACATCAATCTAATATGAAATGATACATCAGAAGGCTGTGTCGATATTAATATATATGTGTATATATATATACAGTTAATTTGAATTTCATTCCAAGTGGATAAAACACCAGTATGTGCCAAGTATCCTTGTGTGATCCCTTCTTCCAGACTATACCTTCTTTGACATTCCTTGAGCTAGTTATCATTTTCTTGGCTAAATCAGGTGTCAGGAAAAGAACCTTGCTGTATTGAAATGTCTCCCTTCAATGGCTCTTTATAAGGCAGATGGTTGTTTGCTATTTATTTTGAAGAGTCTTCAGCTTTATTCCATTACCACAATGTTTTGTTGTTTGAGATTCATGACAAGAAATATGTTTACTTATGCTCATGAAACTCATAAAACTTTTTGGCACAGTATCTTTTGCTATCTTTCCAACTCTGCTTTGATAAACCATGGAAAATAAACTTTCTGTAACTAGACTGGTAAGTGCCTGCTTTTACTCATTTTATCAAAGGTATATTATTACCTTTAAAATAAATAACGAATAGAATTTTTATTATTTCTCAAAGGGAAAATTACGTATTAAAAGGAAGATACAATAAGGGGATTAGAAGCAGATCAAACGTTGTTTTAGGTCATCAATTTTTAAATCATGAAAACTGTCATCTTTTAAATCCTTTCAAAAAGATTTTTTACAACACAGTGTACTTAAGACGTTACTATGTTCTATGGCCTTTCTCCTTTGAATATGAAAGTCCTGACTGCTTAACCCAAATCTGATTTCTGTTCCTATAACAAACTATTTTGATAAACCAGCTTGTTTTGTTATTAAGTGCCGTCAAGTCAGTTCAGACCCTTTGCTATTGTGGTTAAGTGCCCTCTAGTCAGTTGCAACCCATAGCAACCCTGTATAGGGTTTCTGAGGAGTGGCTGGTGAGCTTGAACCACCAATCTTGAGGATCAACCAACTTTGCAGTCCAGTGCATTAACCCACTGCACTACACTAGGACTCTGACCAGCATATTATGAGCACTAAAATAACATCATATTACTAATAACAGACTTTATTGCTCACTTATTATGTCCTAGATAAGACTTAAGCCACTTTAAGGTGATTACCTTATTAAATCACCACAACAGTGCTGTGAGGTTGCTGGTTACTATAATTAACAGTAATTATTTAATTTTGAAATAGTAATTATATAATTAATCTGTAAACTCAGTTTGCATCTGAATAAATGGAATTACAGATGAATCAACAGAGGCCTAGTAACTTTCTCAAGGAGCTCTGGTAGCATAATGGTTACGAATTGGGCTGCTAATAACACGGTCAGCTGTTCTGTGGGAAAAAGATGAGGCTTTCTGCTCCTGTAAAGATTTACAGCCTCGGAAACCCTACACAGGGTCTCTATGAGTCGGAACCGACTCTATGGTACACAACCACAACAACAACAGTAACTTTCTCAAGGTTATACAGGTAGGCAACAGAAAAGCCAAGATGCCAAGCTGCTGGATTTACTCCAGAGTTGTTTTATTTACTTACTCTAGTCACAATTTATTATTCTAAATATGTTTAATTTAAATGAAGAAGGGAAGCAAAGAACATCAATATAATAGGAAATGGTACATCAGAAGACTGTCTAGATATCAAAATGTGTATGTACAGTACAGCTTTTTCACAGTTGTGCAAACAAGGATGAGTAAGCAGGTAGCACACACCAAGACCAAATGCAGCATTTATAGAAAGAAGCTCATGGGGACTAGAGCAGTAAGTAAGAGTGAGATTTTCCCTGTGCCCATCACATTTTGTGATAGTACCTTAGATCTAGCAAAGAGAATTAGTCCCAATTTAGTGGTCCTAGCACTAGCTGCGGACTCCTGGTGTGGTACTGTAGGATCAGCACTGGTCTGCATGATACAAGGTCCGCAGTTCAAACCCACCATCTGCTCCTTGGAATCTCTATACAGGGTCTCTGTAAGTTGGATCCGACTTGAAGGTGCGTAGTAACAGGAAGCACTAGTTGTGGGGTTTGCTGCATGATGGGAAAGCTCTGATCCCTCCTTGTCTGATAAGATAGAGACTGAAAATAAATTGAGTGTTTGCCCAACCCTGGTTCTTCACCTCAGTCTTCATGGTTGAGGGGACCTTTTCCTTGTGCCATTATGATTGAAGGGGTCAAGCCTTGTAATTATAACTGGCAGTTCAGTGACTGCAGCCTGTGTCCACCACCTCACTTCTCCACCTGGAATCACCAATTTATGTGCTCAGATGTAGCCAGTTTACATGATACCATTGGGAGGTTTAGCCCATGAGGATAATTTTTGAAAGAGTTAACCTTCCTCTCTAAAGTCTGCTCTACTGCCTCACTATGGCTAATATGCTAGCTATTTTAGTGGATGGATTTTTGTTACATTCTATTCATTAAAATGTAAATTTATTCTGCAAGATCATGCTAAAATAGCTTATTCACTATTACTTTAGAACAGAAATTGCAGATCAAGGAGATAAGACTCTAGAGGTAAGGAAGTACAACTGAACTAATTCCATCTTTGTTCATAGAAGTGAGTCTGTAATAATAGTCTAAGAAAGTGGTTGTACAATAGCTAAATGTCCATGAAGAGGTAAGACACCAAGATTTTTTTTTTAAAGAATAGAGAACTAATTCTTCTAATTAATAACATGTTTAAAAGGGAAACTATTTTAAATGCTATGGTTTAAAATAAAAACAAGCATTCCAGTGGAGTTCATTCTGACTTGTGGTGGCCCTATGTGTGTTACAGTGTACAATTGTTCCATAGAGTTTTCTTGGTTATAATCTTTACTTTTGTGGCTCCACTGAGTGGGTTTGAACTTCCAACATATAGCTAAGCAACCCAGTGCAAACTGTTTGTGCCATCCAGGGGCTTTTGCATTACTCAGGGACTTTAAGTACTATAGCTGTTATTGTTATTTGCTGTTAAATCAGTTTTGATTCATGGTAATCCCATGAGACAAAGTAGAGATGCTTCAGAGGGTTTTCTAGGCTGTAATCCTTACAGAAGCAGATTGTCAGGTCTTAAACTTTAAACCAAGTAACTGGTTTACCTATTGAAAACAGGATAAGTGAATAAGAGGACACTCACAGTTAACTATGGGGCTTCAAAACATTTATGGGAAAATGGAATTAAAAGATGATGTAATTTCTTCATATATATATATATGCTACAAATACATATATTTGTGGTTCAAGATCAACCAGCTGCTCCTTGGAAACCCTATACCCTATAGAGTCACTATAGGTCGGAATCGACTCAACAGCACTTAACAACAACAACACAAATATATCCAATGATATAGTAAATCATATATGGAGTAACACTTTGAAAACTTCTTAGCCATAACTGAACACCTTGAGGAAATGAGTCAGTAGGTTTAAGGGCTTCAGACCACACTCTCAGAAGTATCTAGATCAGTGTACCTAACATAGTCTATAAAGATAATGCTGTACAATGAGTAGCGACTGGGTTCTTTAAGTTGGGAAGTGACCATCTAAGGTGCAACTATTGGTCTCTCCCCATCTGGAACAAAGAAGCATAAAGAAAATCAACTCTCAAGGATCAATTCATCCAAAGGACTAATACATGCAAATGGTAGACTGCATACCCAGAGACCAGACGAACTACATGGTGTCAGCTGCCACTACAGAATACTCTGATCCAGTATCACAATTAAAAGTCCTGGACAGATGGGAGAGGAAAAAAAAGCAAAATCACAAAAAAAGACCAAACTTACTGGCCCAATAGAGACTTGTGGATCTCCCGAGGCTGTGGCCCTTAAAAACTTTTTTATAGCTTGCAACTGAACCCACCCCTGGGGATTAACTTTCAGCCAAGCAGTTGTCAGACCTATGGAATGAGCATTAACACCAAGGAAGAATGTACTTCCCAGAACACTCAATTATATGAGACCAAAAGGGCAGCATTTGCCCCAAAGCAAAGGTTGAAAGGTTGAAACGGCCCAGGGAGGAAGTAGAAAAAGTGCTGCTACTTGAGGAGATTGCAACAAATGTCATAGAACAAAATGTGCATCAATTGTTGAATGGAAGACTAATTTGTTCTATATGCTTTAATCCAAACCACAATAAAAATTTCAAAATATATAAATTAAAAACACATTGTTGTTGCTGTTTTCCTATGCTGTCTAGTCAGTTCTGACTCACAGCGACCCTGTATCGGGTTTCTGAGGAGCAGCTGGTGAGTTTAAACCACTGACCTGGCAGTCCAAACTGACCTTATATAGGAGTGTTTGTCCTGTGGCATCATATCAGGTGAGTTAGGGGAGGAAAAAGACCCTTTCCTTGGCCATATCTTTTGTTAAATTCTCAATGAATTCCTGTAGCAAAACTCTTGATTCTCTCCTAGTTGTATTGGAAGAGCATGTATAACCCAATATTTAAGCATCTCACATTGGTGTTGCAATCTTTTGCCCCCAGAGTGCACAGTATGCCAAATGGACAAAAGATGCACATTTACTGCTTGTTAAATATGGAACGATAATGAGGGACCTATTTAGAATTTTACTTAATGTTCAAACTCCTACCTTTATAAATCATTTAAAAGTGTTTTATTGTTGTTGTTGGGTGCCATCAAGTCAGTACTGATTCATAGCGACCCTGTCTATCTATGCACAACAGAACGAAACACTGCCTGATCCTTGGCCAACCTAACAATTGTTGCCACGTTTGAGCCCATTGATGCTGCCACTTTGCCAATTCATCTCACTGGGGCTCTTACTCTTTTTCTCTCACTCTCCACCTTACCAAACATGATAACCTTCTCCAGTGACTGGTCCCTCCTGACAACATGTCTGAAGTATGAGAGAAGTTTGCCATCCTGGCCTCCCAGGAGCACTCTGGCTGCACTTCTTCCAACACAGATCTGTTGGTTCTTTTGTCAGCCCATGGCATTTTCAATATTCTCCAACACTATAACTCAAAAGCATCAATTCTTCTATGGTCTTCCTTATTCACTGTCCAGCTTTCACATGCATATGAGTTTATTGAAAATACCATGGCTTGAGTCAGGCACAAACTTAGTCCTCAAGCTGACATCTTTGTCCTTCAACACTTTAGAAAGGTCCTGTGCACCATATTTGCCTAAAGCAATACGTCGTTTGATTTCTTGACTGCTGCTTCCATGAGTTTTGTTAGTTCCAAGAGTGTTGATAGTCACCAAATGAAATGTGTTTAACTTAAATGTTCCTCTCATTAATTGCTCACAGGAGATATCTATCATTAAAAAAATCTTGAGTGATGTAAATGAAAATAACAAGACATGAGGGGTTATAATTAGCTTGTTATAAGTTGCTTTAGGTAGAAGTACAAGTAATCATACAAATAATATTTTAAGGGCTGTTCTGAGTAGTCATTAAGAAAGGAGGTAATTATCCTTAAATTATCTTTAAACAAAAATCTAGTCATATCCTGATTGATGTTGTTTGTTGTTGAATGTCTTCAGTGGTTCTGACTCATAACTACCCTCAGCAGAATGAAACACTGGCTGGTCTGTACCATCTTCACAATCAATGCTGTTTAAGTCTAGCACTGCAACCACTGGGTCAATCAGTCTTTCTCATTGAGGGTCTTTCTCGTCTTCACTGGCAATCTATTTTATAAAGCGTGTTGTCCTCCAGGGATTGGTCCTTCCTGATACGATGGCCAAAGTATGTGAAAGGAAATCTAACCATCCTGGCTTCTAAGGCACATTCTGGCTATACTTCTTCTGAGACAAATTTGTTTGTTCTTCTGGCACTCTGTGGTACTTTCAGTATTCTTCGCCAACACCATAATCCACATGTGCCAAGTCTTCTTTGGTCTTGCTTATGCACTGTGCAATTTTAACATGCATATGAGGCAGTCAAAAATACCTTGGCTTGGGTCATGTGCACCTTAGTTCTTAAAGTGACATCTTTGTTCTTGAACACTTTAAAGAGGTCTTGTGCTGCAGATTTGCCCAGTGAAATACATAGTTTGATTTCTTGGCTACTGCTTCAGGGACATTGATTGTTAATGCAAGTAAAATGAAATCCTTGACAACTTTAATCTTTTCTCCATTTGTCATGATACTATTTATTGGTCCAGTTGTGAGGACTTTTGTTTTCTTTACAGTGAGTTGTAATCCAAATTGAAGGCTATATTCTTGGATATTCATCAGTAAGTGCTTCAAGTCCTCTTCACTGCCAGCAAGCAAGGTTGTGTCATCTGCATATTGTAGTTTGTTAATGAGCCTTTCTGAAATCCTGATACCATATTTTTCATATAGTCCATATACTTGGATTCTTTGCTTAACATGCAAATCAAGTAAGGATGGTGAAAAGATAAACTCCTATATACACCTTTCCTGATTTTAAATCATGCAGTATTCACTTGCTCTGCTCAAATGACTGCTTTTTGATCTATGTACAAATTCCACATGAGTACAATTAAGTGTTTTGGAATGCACATTTTTAAAAATATAATACATATTTATGTTCCATACAGTTGAATTCCTTTGCATGTTCAATAAAATACAAGTAACCATCTTTCTGGTGTTCTCTGTGATTAGCCAAGATTCATCTGATGTTGTTAAGCGCATCGAATCAGTTCTGACTCATGGGACCCTGCAGAGGGTATCCGTGACTATAACTATTAGTAAGAACAGAAAGCCTCATCTTTCTCCCATGGAATGGCTGTTCAGCTCAAACTGCTGATAGTGTGATTCCCAGATAGATTGCTCCTTCCCAATGAGGTGAAGACTTTCACAGTAGAAAAACAGCAGTTTCTTTCTCTAATATATAGTCTTCACATTGCTTTAGTATGCCCCCTTGCTCTCCCTCAGGTACACAAAATAATATTAACTATAGAATTTGTTTCATGACACAATCTCTTTATTGTTACTCCTATGGCCAGCTTTTATTTAGTTACTTTGTTATTTTAAATGATGTTATAAGCACCCATGAAGCCACCAAAAAACAGAAGTTGCCCATCCTGTTGCCTTTCCTGATACAACCATCACTCTGTATTCAGGATTCTGCATCACCTTGCTTTTTTTTTTTAGGTAACCTTATCGCATCTGTCAGTTTATTGTTGTTAAGTGTTATGGAGTTGGTTCTGACTCAGAGCAACCTTTTATAGGTTTCCCAAGGAGTGGCTGGTGGGTTGGGAGCAGTGGTTGTTAGTAGTCCAGTGCTTATTTTACAGTGCCATACCAGGACCCCCATTTTTAAGTAATCAATTGATTATTGTTCTTATAATTTTTGTATTGTAGCTTTACAAAAAAAAGCTAATACTATATGAAACAAAACTTTTTTCGCTAGAGTTATATGTTGCTTTAGTCCGTTCTTTAGACTGGTACATAGTATTCTGTTATGTGGCTCTTACAGTGTGTTCATTTGCTTTCTCCCTGATAGACATTTACATTCTGGATCACTGTGTATATATATATATATATACATATATATATATAGTATATGTATATATATAGAGAGAGAGACTATTAGCATATTCCATATCTATATCTGTATCTATATTTATATCTATATCTATCTCTTTATATATGGAGTCCTGGTATGGCGCTGTGGTTTAATGCACTGCATTGCAAGGTCAGTTTAAACTACAAAGGCAGTAATCCAAGCTCACCAGCCGCTCTGCAGAAACACTATACAGTGTTGCTATGGGTCAGAATCGATCGAGGACACTTAACACACACATACATACACAAGGGAGCTTAAAACCTTTTGTGGAAATACTTCATTACCTTTCAATTTCATTTTTCCACAGATCTTTTGAAGACTCCTTGTATATATGTTTGTATATGTATTTTTGCATATGAAAGTAATGTTTCGATATATAGGATATAAACTGATGTATATTGAGATGTGAATACACCAGTATACCTTCCTGACATAAATACCTAAGAGATTCTCTGAATCACATCTCTTCAACATTAGGTATTAGCCAGACTTTCTGATTTTTTTTCAATTAAAGGAATGTAAATGCATTTTGTTACGGTCTTGATTTGCATTTCCATTTTCACTAATTATGTTGAATATTTTTTCATATGTGTATAGACAAAATGTGTTTTCTATTTCTGTGAAATGTCTACTACTGCCTTTTGCTTATTTTTCTCTTTGTGTTTTTCTTATTGAATTGTAGGCATTTCTTAATGGTGGCATTGAAAATAGTCTTTTGTCATTTGTATTGTTGTTAAGTTCTGTCGAGCTTGTTCTAACTTATAGCAAGCCCATGTAGTGTTTCCAAGGAATGGCTAATGGGTTTGAACCACCGACCTTTCAGTTAACTGTCCAGTGCTTATCCTACAGTACCATACCAGGTCTGCTTCCCATCTATAACTTACCATTTTACTGTCTTTTGGGCTTTTTTGAATGAAGAAAAAGTTTTCTTAATTTTAATATGATTGAATAGACCACTCCTTTTTTTTTCTTATTAAGATTAAGGCAGATTTGGGTTTTTAAATAAATTCTTCCTTTCTCCACTTCTAAAAGATATTCTGCTATATAATCTAATAAATTTTCTTTCTCATGTTTAACACTGAAGTATTTAATCTTTCCAAGTTTGGCTTTGTACACAGTGTGAAATGAGGACTCAGTGTCATCTTTTCCCACAAATATAGGAATTTTTCCAGCTCCATTTATTGGAATTTAGTCCACTGATGTACATTTGTACTTCTAAATATAAAACTTGTAATAGTGGATATAGATTTTAAAACTATAAATGCTTTACCCACTGATAGTATTGAACTATATATATTTTTTTCCTCCCTCCCCCATATCCTCTTTTCCTTCAGAAAACAGATTGTGGATAGGGGATGAGGAAGTGAAATAATAACCCTTGGTATTGAGGTGTCTACCACACTAAGTTTGAATGTCTATGTCCTATTTTCTTGGTAAGGAGCTCTGGTAATGTAGTGGTTATGAGTAGGTTACAACTTTAAGGTTGGCAGTTCGAAACTGCCAGCTGTTCCATGGGAAAAAGGTGAGGCCTTCTGCTCCCGTAAAGATTTGCAGCCTCAAAAACCCTGTGCAGGGTCACTAGGAGTTGGAACTGACTCAATGGTACTGGTACTTAACAACAACAGCAACTTTAGTATAATCAGCAAGGAATCATGTTGTGATCCATGGAAGGAGATAAAATAAATCCTATATTATGTTGGACAGATGGCTAGAAAGAGTGAATGAACTGATGTTCAAAGGGCTTGTTTTTGAGGATATTCAGAGAGGTGGCTTTTGCTCTGCACGTTGAAGGTCAGATAAATATTTTACACAGTTTGGTAAGGAGAGGGCAAACCAGTTGGTGACAATGGAAACAATAACTAGAATTTGATAAACAGAGCACACAGAAAATTGTTGAGTTGCTGTTCTCTTCTTCCTTCAGAAATTGTCGGGGACCTGCCTCGACATAGGGGTTCGGTTCACGAGGAGGAGATACCTGACGGCGGTAGATATAGCAAAAGAATACACAAAAGGAGACATAGAGAGACAATGAGGCACCCCAAAGCCAGGGTGGATACATCACTGGTGGGCAGGCTTGGGACTACAGGCATCGTGGCCTCTGCAGGCAGCAACTCACTGCCCTGCAATCTTTACTGCATGCCTTCCAACCCGCAATGCACTGCAATCTTTACTGCATGCCTTCCAACCCGTAATGCACACCTGGAGAGGCCCGGGCCTCTGCTTTATTTAGGGGAGGAACTTCACACCAAGCTGGGAGGGACTTAGGCAAGGTACAGCTAGCTAGCATCAGTACTTTTCCAGACATTCAGGTAACTTTACATCATATTTCGCTGGTTCGAATCCCAGGCCAGCAACTTGGTTTCTCAGGCCCAATTAACATATCTATAGTCCCTGAGCTCAGTTGGGGGAAGGTGAGAGTTAAGGACAAAAGCTTGGGCGGAGTCCCCACTGTTTTGGCTTCCTGAGCCAGGTTTTCAGGAAGACTCGAGAAGCCCAGGTGAATGGGCTGCACCTGGAAAAGGATTAGGGAGGATGGGTTCTTTGTCTATAGAACAAAGAACTGAGAAGTAGCTAAGATATTTTTAGTTAATCCTTTTGAAGAAAGGCTTGACCTTGCAACTTTTAGTCTTAGGCTTTAGGAAAATATCACATTTATCTGTGGATTATCAAGAGCTCTGTGTATTAAATTAATACATGTAACAATATTAAGATAAAAAACAATTTGCCATTAACTGCCAGTGGCCTCATTTGTTACACTCGGGCCTATAGGGCCTCGAACCTCTGACCAGTCTTACACGGTCCCCAACAAGAAATAATATTTAATGAATCATATTAATAATAACAATAATAGTGTTAATTGAATGTTTATATGTCCAGTACTATGGTAAACTCATTATTGTATTATAATACTAAATCCTACAAAAAATTATGAGTGGGGAATCTCTTATTATTCATGTTTTTTAGATAGGTAATGATGCTGGAGATCACATGATTAATTTTTTAAAGATTATTGTGAATTGAGCAAAGGTTTACATACAAGATCATCAGTTTTACATTCAGTAAATCATACTGTTTGTTTCATATCAATGACTGCAATCCCTTCCATGTAACAACAGTTATTCCACTTCTTCCCTGTGGGGTCTTGTTTCTATTCCATCCACTTTCCTATCCCTTCTCAACTTTCTCCTTAGGTAAATGTTACCCTTTTATATTGAATGATTGACAGCCCCATCATTCTTAGTAAGCATACCTTAATAGTGTTGGTGTCCTCCATGTATACCTATCTACGACATGACTGAAAGTTGGGCCACGAGGGTGAGTTCCTTTCCAGACCTGAAGGGTGGTCAAAGGGTGACTGAGGGCCATAGTATAGGGTTCCTTTTGTCTATTTCTAACCAGTAAGCCCAATATATTTCTTTTTAAATATTTTTGAGTTTTGTTCCACATATTCTGCTGCTGTATCTAAGACCTTCTAATGTGATCCCTTTCAGAACAGTTGGTAGTTGTTGCTGGTCACCATCTAGTTCTTCTGGTCTCAGAGTCATTGAGACTAATGTTCACATATTCCATTAGTCCATTGGACTGATTCCAAACATCTTCAGTTCTCATCACTTTTCTTTCTTAATCACGTGGAGAGACCAACAGCTGCACCTTATATGGTTGATCATGAGCTCTTAAGATTCCAGACAATACTCTCCAAAGTAGGATTTAGAACACTGTCTTTGTGGACTATGTTATATCTATTAACCATGCTGTCCCCTGAGACTATGGTCCTGAGTCCCCAGACCCAGTAACTCATTGTCTTAAGGTGTTTTCATCATTTTGCCT
>NW_006408665.1:4484260-4496124 GCF_000296735.1 Chrysochloris asiatica | reverse complement strand
ACCTGAGTTTAAAGACCATGTCAAGAACAGATTTAATGCATTAGAAACTAATGACTGAAGACTGAAAAATTGTGGGGAGACATCAAGAAAAAAGTGAAAGGTCATTAAAATGACAGGAAAGAAAGAAAAAAACAAAAATTGTTGACAGAAGAGACTAATATTTGTGATTCAGCATAGAGAAGCTAAAGCGAATGGACGAAAAGAGAAGCTAAAAGAACTGAACAGAAAATTTCAAAGGGCAGTACTATACTAAACTCTGCAAACCTGGAGGTAGAAAACCAAAAGCATTTCTCAAACTAAAGAACTGAAGAAAAACTTAAAGCCTCAACTTGCAATATTTAAGGATTCTCTACACAAAATCATTAGAACAGAGTAATGGAATACTGAATAGTTTGAAGTTAGGAAAGGTGTATGTGAGAATTATATTATTTCACCATGCTTATTCACCCTGTATGCTGAGCAAATCATCTGAGACTCTGGATTATATGAAGAAGAACATGGCATCAGGACTGAAAGAAGACTCATTAATAGCCTACGTTATGCAGATGATATAACCATGCTTGCTGATAGCAAAGAGGACTTAACCAAAGAATACCACAATGTAAAGAAAACAAAAATCCTCACCACTGAACCAGTAAATCACATCATGATAAATGGAGAAAAGACTGACATTGATTGTCAAAGAATTTATTTTGCTTGCATCCACCACCAGCTCTCATAGAAGCAACAGCCAAGATATGAAATGACATATTGCATTAGACAAATCTGCTACACAACATGTCTTTAAAGAGTTCAAGAGCAAAGATGTCAGTTTAAGGGCTAAGGTGCACCTGACCAAAGCCGTGATATTTTCAGTAGCTTCATATACATGTGAAAGTTATACAATGAATATGGAAGACCATAGAAGAATCAGTGCATTTGAATTATGTATTGGAGAAGAATAGTAAAAGCACTATGGACTGCTAGAACACATTAAAGATCTCTGTAAGAAGTAGTATATACAACCAGAAAGCTCTTTAGAAACCCGGTTGGCAAGACTTCGTTTCTCATTCTTTGGACATACTATCACTAGGGATGAGTACTGGAGAAGGATGTCATGCCAGGTTACAGTGGAGAGTTAGCAAAAAAGAGGAGCAATTAGATAGATTGGTCCAGTGGCAGTAACAATGGACTCAAGCATAACAGCACTTGTGAGGATCACACAGGATCAGGTACTGTTTCATTTTGTTGTACTGTGAGTCTGAACCAATTCAGTGGCACCTGACAACAGCAACAACAACATGGGGAAAATATTGAATGATGTAGAAAACATCAAAAGAAAATGGAAGGAATACATAGAGTCACTGGACAAAAATACATGGTGAATGTTAAAGCATTTCTGGAGATACCATATAATCAAGAATCCATGCTACTGAAGGAAGAATTCCAAGCTTCAGTGAAGGCATTGGCAAAACAAATCAAGTCTCCAAGAATTGACTGAACACAAATTGAAGTCTTTCCACAAAATGATGTAACTCTGAAAGCACTCACTCATCTATGCCAAGAAATTTGGAAGACCAGCTATCCAGTTGGAAGAAATCCATATTTATGCCCATTCCAAAGAGATATGACCCAATAGAATGCAGAAATCATCAAACAATATCATTAATCGCACATGCAAGTAAAATTTTGCTGAAGATAATTCAAAAACATTTGCCAAATACTTCACCAGAGAACAGTATAAAGACCATGTATGTCAGAATGACAGTGGTATTTTCAGGCTGACCTTTAAAAATTGTATCTCGTCAGCTGACAGGCAAGATACAATAACCACATACCACTTCCTGTTGTCTTTATCAGGAGAGACAACTTAACTCTTCTTTGTTACATTTCACAAATGACTTCTTCTATTAAAATGTGTTAAATGACTTGTTTGCTAGCTTGACAATATTAGTTAATTAACAGCAGTCACCAAAGTGGTAACACTTCTTTAATTTTAGCCTAAATAAGATGGTTTACATGTAAAGTTACAGAGTTTTCTATAAAACCTTAAGGTAGACAAGAAGTAATTCCTTATTTGAGGCACAGTGGGTAACATCATCATTAAGAATATGAAAGTCTTAAAACGAAATATTCCAAAATAATACCATTCCGCCAAAAAGATAATCTTTAAGATGTTAAGAACAAAACAAAACAAAAAAGAGGGTTTTTCTTAGGATGCATGCAATATATATTCCTGGGTCTGATTTATTTAGAAAAAGATAGTGGCCCTGAAAAGTATTTGTAGAAATCATTGAGTTGTTATGTGCTTTCTTGTGAACACATAACCACATTTGTTTTTAAAAATGTGAAGAAAGCCATTATAAAATTTGAAATATCCAGATTTCAGTTAAACTTTCTTCTAAATAAATTTGTGTGTTTTTTTCCAAGTCTTTTTTTTTACCAATTTGTTGTTGTTAAATGCCGTTGAATCAGTTCCGAATCATAGCTACCCTGTGTAAGGTTTCCAAGGAAGAGCTGGTGAGTTTGAGCTGCCGGCCTTGTGGTTTTTAGTCCAGAGCTGATCCTACAGTGTCACACCAGGAGTCCCCTTACACCAATGGTGGTGGTGGTGGTAGTGTGCCATGGAGTCAGTTCTGACTCATAAAGACTCTGTATAGGGTTTCCAAGGCTGTAAATCTTTATGGCAGCAGAAAGCCTCATCTTTCTCCTGCAGAACAGCTGGTAGTTTCAAACTGCTGACCATGAGATAAGCAGTCCAACTCATAATCACTATGTTGTTGTTGTTATGTGCCGTGGAATCGGTTCTGACTCATAGTAACCCTGTACAGGGTTTCTGAGGCTGTAAATCTTTACAGGAGTAGAAAGCCTCATCTTTCTCCCGAAGAACCGCTGGTAGGTTCGAACTGCTGACCCTGAGGTTCACAGCTTGGTTCATAACCACAACGCTACCAGAGCTCCTTCGTAATCACTATAGCAGTAGTAAAAATATAGATAGACATAACAATTTAAGTTTTAATTAAAAACCCACTGTGTTGACTGAATTCCGACTCATAACTACCTTATAGAACAGCATAGAAGTTCACCCTTCAAGTTTTTGAAGTTGTAAAATCTTTACCAAAGCAGACTTCTACATCTTCTCATGCAGAGTTGTTGGTGCCTAACACCAACCTTTCAGTTAGCAGTTTTAAGTCCAATTCAGAAAATAAACATGGGGAGGTATATAGAGAACATAATAGTGAGTAGCCAAAGATTTGAGATATAGATTACATGTACAAACTGTGTGATCCCAATAAAATTAAAATAAAACAAATAATGGTCTTTTCTGCCTAAGGTTTTTATATGAGTAGTAGAAGATATAGATAAATATAGATAGAATTTATATTTGTAGACACTGGAAAGCAACTTCCTTTACTCTGCCTAGAGTCCTGGTGTGGTGTAACACTGCAAGATAATGTGCTGTACTGTAAGGTGGACAGTTCAAACCCACCAGATGCTCCTTAGAAACTGTATACTGGGTCAACTATGTGTCAGAACAAACTCAACACCACTAAATGGCAACAACAACAACAACTGTAGCAGACAAAGCATTTGACATGAAATATTTTTGTTAGAGATCCAGGGATGGCAAAGACAAGTCTATTTATGACTATAACTTTAGTTTATAATAAATAAGCTCTTTTACATCCCCTCCTAAGAAAGAAAGAAAAATCACAAAATCAAGTCATTAAAGCTCATATTTTTCCAGCTGGATGAAAGTATTAACAGACAAGGAAATGGACCCAAATCATCACAATGAGGAAGGTTTAGGATGCAGAACTATAGCCTTAACTGTATCAATTAATTCCTAGCTGGTCTCAAGCCTGTTTTTATTGCCCTATGGAGTCCTGATGTGGCACAGTAGGATAAGCACTGGTCCTAAAGGTCGGTTTGAACCACATGGTCAGTGGTTCAAACTCACCAGCAGCTCCGAGGAAACACTGTAGAGTCACTATGTGTTGGAACTGACCAAATGGTACTTACCAACAACAACAAATCAAGTATATACAGTAGATTTTTCTTCCCCCTGCCCCAGTTCCACCCAAATTACAGAAATGGGTATTTGAGACCTGGAGGATTTGATTTATTTCATATAATACGGTAGTCAGGAAATTGTGTTTCAGTAGATTTAGGGAATATTTCCCAAATTTGGGGAGCTACTGTTGTTTCCCCAGTGCCATTGTATATTTGAATGCCTTGTTTTAAAAATATGGGGGTGGGGGGGGAAGTATGGTAAAGTAATTCACAATAGATCTGTTTTGGAATAAGTGCAGCCAGAGTGCTCCTTGGAGGCCAAGATGGCTAAACTTCGTCTCTCCTACTTTGGATATATTGTCAGGAGGAAACAGTCGCTGGAGAAGGATGTCATGCTGGGTAAGATGGAGGGTCAGAGAAGAAGAAGAAGACCCCCAACGAGATGGATAGGCCAGGTGGCATCATTGATGGTGTCAAGTGTGGCAGCGGTAGTGACGTTGGCCCAGGATCGTACATTGTTTCGTTCTGCTGTGCATGGGGTCGCTATGAGTCGGTTCTGACTCGATGGCACCTGACAACAACAACAACAAAGTAATTCACATGATTCTTGCAGTTCAGTTTCTTCTAGAGATCACTGGAAAAAATGAGAACCTCCACCTTTCTCAGAGACATAAAACTAAACATGATTACTGATAGGAAAACCTACTCTCCTTGGCAAGAAAGGATCAGATGAACATTTAGAACTTTGCTGTTAGGATAAAATGGTACCAACTGAAAGGTACTTCGTTATTTCTTCATTTGGGTAACAAAGTCATTTCTTCTTCTAGTGGAAATGGAAAAACAATAATCCAGGCAATAAGAGCAAAGTAAAATTCTACTTTCTTCATTTTCTACATATGTCTTTAGCTTCTGTTGTCCAAAGAAAGAAATAAAGAAGGAAGGAAGAAAAGAATGGAGAAAAAGGAAGGAAGAAAGAATAGCTTTCACACATACCATGGCTCAGTGCCTGTAGGAAATGAGTCTACTCTAAAGAAATATCCTGCTTCAGTCAAGTGAAATTCTAAGTAGATCTTGAAATATAATACACAGAGCCAAGACTGCGTTTCTTGAGGTGTGCTGCCATTCATTGCGCTTTTATATATTTCTTTCATTATCGAGGTGTTGAAAATAAATGACTGACTGGTGACAATATTTGTAGGCTGCTAATTTATTTTGAATTTGTCCTTAGGATCATAGTAAGATAATTTAGTAAAAATAGAAATAAGCAAAGCTATGATGTTATTTGAATTGTCTCTTACTCCCAGGCTAGAAATCCCAATTTTTGCAACTGTGAACCTTTAATATTGTAGTATAAACTATTTCGAATTCTTACTTTCACTTTCTTAAATTTTAGTATAATTAATTATATTTTAAGGATAACATAAGTGATTTTGAAAATCTTATAATTATTGTCACCTACTATATTGCAAGGAGCTCTGGTAGCGTAGTGGTTACGAATCGGGCTGCGAACCTTAAGGTCAGCAGTTCGAAACTACCAGCTGTTCCGTGGGAGAAAGATGAGACTTTCTGCTCCTTTAAAGATTTATAGCCTCAGAAACCCTGTACAGGGTTGCTATGAGTCGGAACCGACTCCACAGCACATAACCACCACCATCACCACCTCACCATGAGAGGAAGATGAGGCTGTCTACTCCTATAAAGATTTATAGTCTCAGAAACCCTGTACAGGGTTGCTATGAGTCGGAACCGACTCCACAGCACATAACCACCACCACCACCACCACCTCACCATGAGAGGAAGATGAGGCTGTCTACTCCTATAAAGATTTATAGTCTCAGAAACCCTGTACAGGGTTGCTATGAGTCGGAACCGACACCACAGCACATAACCACCACCACCACCACCACCTCACCATGAGAGGAAGATGAGGCTGTCTGCTCCTATAAAGATTTATAGTCTTGGAAACCCTGTGTAACAGATCTACTCTGTAAAATATGACTGCTGTGAGTCAGAATAGACTCCATAGCAGTGGGTTTGGATTTAGGTGTTATTTGATCACATGGTCAATATAAAATTTTTCTCCAAGTACCTTGTTATGTGCCATTGATTCGATTCTGACTCATAGTGACCCTGTACAGGGTTTCCGAGGCTGTAAATCTTTACGGGAGCAGAAAGCCTCATCTTTCTCCCGCAGAACAGCTGGTAGATACGAACTGCTGACCCTGAGGTTAGCAACCCAATTCGTAACCACTACACTACCAGAGCTCCTTAAGTACCTGTATAGTTGTTTTTAGTTATTTACAGGAGACAGTTATTTCACATAGTTCTTAGTTCGAGAACTCAAATAAGTAGAAAATGAATAAACGTTCAATTCAGTAAAAATATTTATAGTTTAAGCCAGTTTCTTTTACTCTCATACAGATATTAGATGAGTTTGTGTTTTATATAAGCTTTGGTTTTGCTAGTGAGTTTTGGTTTCATATTTTTCATTTTAATATCTGTTTCATTTCACATGTGAAAACATTCTGAGGTATACAGTTGTCCCAGTCTATACATAGAACAAATGCAAGGCTGGTTTGTGTCATCTAGCATAGCTGAACTTTTGGTAAGTGGCAGAAGACAGTTTGGACACAATTTACCAAGAAGTGTATGTTGTTGTTAAATGCCTTGAAGTCAATTCTGACTCATCGTACCCCTGTATTGAGTTTTCGAGGAGTGACTAGTGAGTCTGAACCATCAACTTGCATTTCAGTCAGATCTTACCATCCAGTGCTTACCCTACAGCACTACAGCAGGACTCCTAAGAAGTATATACCCTTATACTAAATTTAGTGTGGCTTGATTTAGCTAGCTATCACTGATGCTAATTTGAAGAATAAGCATAATAAAGAGATACAGATTGCATCTTCTGAATTCTTGGGAATGTTGCCAAGGACTATGTGACTATATATAAATAAAAGCTTTTCTCCCATGTGATTGAGTATCTATCATACTAGTTCTGTTATATAGACCTAGAACAGCTTTTTATTTTATTTTTTATTTTGACTGCACAAACCCATTCCCACTACTGTTGGAGTTGGTTCCAACTCATAATGACTCTATAAGACAGAATAGAGCTGTCCCATAGAGTTTCCAAGGCTATGAATCTTTATGGAAACAGACTGCTGTATCTTTACCCCTCAAAGTAATTGGTAAATTCGAACCACCCACCTAATTCTGTACGAGCTCTGATAGTGCAGTGGTTATGAGTCAAGCTGCTAACTCAAGGTCAGCAGTTCTAAACTACCAGCTCTTCCGCAGGAGTAAGATGAGGCTTTCTGCTCCTATAAACCGTGTACAGGGTCACTATTAGTTGGAACCGACTCCCCAGCACACAACCACCACCTTTTGGATAGCATTGTGCCGCCAGGGCTCCTTAATCAGTATTAAAAGTATTTCAGTAAAGGTCTTTTATCCAGAAATCAGTATTAATTATTTGGTAGATAAACTTATTTAGAAAAAAAATAAAAAAAAAACTGTTAAGGATGGATTCCTAAAAGTAATATAGGTCCACCCTTATTTTTCTACTTCTGATAGCAGAATCAGACCTTCTTTTTGAGGGCAATTTCCCTGAACGGTATAATGAACTTTCATTGTTGGCACAAACCTCTCGTGAATGCTGTGATTTCCAGTTTCTTTGCTTTTTGTTTTGTTTCTCTCTTTCCTTCATTTTTTCCTTCTTGTTGTTGTTTTGTTTTTGTTAGAGGACTTCTCAAGACACTTGTGAGAAACTTAAATATAGAATCCCTGTAGATAAGCAAACCTCTCCATTAAGGTCCATGGAGTAAACAGATATTTCAGAACAGAGAAGCAACTCTTCCAGTATCTTTCGAAAGCATACAGTGCCATACACAATACATAAATGAACGAGTGTGACTGTGTTTTCAAAAGCCATTATTTGTAAAAGTGGCAATAGGCTGTCATTTGCCAACCCCTGTTCACAATTATCATTACTCTTGCCTTATTTATCAAATGGTCTCATTGAAAACTAATTCTAAGGAGCCCTAGAGATGCTGTGGATTATGCAGTGGACTGCTAAACACAGGTCAGTGGTTCAAACCTGCCAGCCATTCCATGGGAGAATAATAAGGCTGTCTGCTCCTGTAAAGGTTTACAGTCTTGGAAACCCTATAAAGGATTACTAAGAGTCAGAATATATGCTGGTGCTGTTGTTGTTTAGTCCTGTTGAATTGGTTCCGGCACATAGTGACCACGTATAGGATTTCCAAGGAGCAACTGGTGAGCTTGAACCGTCAACCTTGTGGATCAAACTGAACTTGCTGTTGAGTGCTTATATGGAGTCTTGGTATGATACTGTAGGATAAGCACTGGAACACATGGTCGGTTTGAACCACAAGGTTGGCAGTTCAAACCCACCAATCACTCTTAAACAACTGTATATGAGGTAGCTATGTGTCGGAACTGACTCGATGACACTTAACTATGTTGTTAAGTGCCTTGGAGTCGGTTCCGACTCATAGCAACCCTGTACAGGGTTTCCAAGGCTGTAAATCTTTACGGGAGCAAAAAGCCTCATCTTTCTCCTGTGGAACAGCTGGTAGTTTCGAACTGCTGAACTTACAGTTTGCAGCCCAATTCATAACCACTATGCTACCAGAGCTCCTTATACTATATACACACACACATATATATATGTTTATGTATATATATATTAATACACACACACATATATATATATACACACAACATATATTGTTGTTTTTAAGTGCCATCAAGTCGGTTCTGACCCATAGCAACCCTGTATAGAGTTTCCGAGGAGCAGCTGGTAAGCTTAAACTGCCAACCTTGTAGTTCAAAAGGCTTTGCAGTCTGGCGCATTAACCCACAGCACATGTATATATATATATATTTCTGTGGAGTTCCAATTGTGCGATGGTTAAGTACTTGGCACTAACTGAAAACTTGGTAATTTGAATCTACTAGCCACTGGATGAAAATCAAAGAGCACAGCCTCCGATATGGATTACATCTCAATGTTAAGAAAACAAAAATCCTCACCACTGGACCAATAAACAATATTCTTATCAACAGAGAAAAAATTGAAGTTGTCAAGGACTTCAGTCTTCTTGGATCAACTATCAACACTCATGGAAGCAGCAGTCAAGAAATCAAACAAAGTATTGCATTAGGCAAATCTGATGCACAAGACCTTTTTAAAGTGTTGAAAAGCAAAGCTGTCAGCTTGAGGACTAAGGTGCACCTGACCCAAGCCATGGCATTTTCAATAACCTCATATGCATGTGAAACCTGGACAGTGAATAAGGAAGATTGTAGAAGAATTGATGCTTTTGAGTTATGGTGTTGGAGGAGAATATTGAAAGTGCCATGGGCTGCCAGAAGAACCAATAGATCCATTTTGGAAGAAGTGCAGCCAGAGTACTCCTTGGAGGCCAAGATGGCCAAACTTTGTCTCTCATACTTTGGATATATTGTCAGGAGGGACCAGTTGCTAGAGAAGAATATCATGTTTGGTAAGGTGGAGGGTCAGAGGAAAAGAGGAATACCCCCAATGATATGGATTGGCCAAGTGACAGCATCAATGGACTCAAGCGTGGCAACAGTGGTGAGGTTGGCCCAGGATCGCACAGTGTTTCTTTCTGCTGTGCATAAGGTCACTATGAGTCATTACCGACTTGATTGCACCTAACAACAACAACAACAACAGCTACTGGAAGGTTATGTAATAGAAAACCTTACAGGGGTTGGGTAACTGTGCTTTTTCCTGTGGGGTTTCTGTCTCTGTGAGCCAAAATTGACAGCACCCAATAATATCAACAAGGAGCTCTGGTAGTATAGTGGTTACGAATCGGGGTGAGAACCGCAAGGTCAGCAGTTCAGAACTACCAGCTGTTATGCAGAATAAATATGAAGCTTTCTGCTCCCGTAAAGATTTACATCCTCGGAAACCTTGTACAGGGTGGCTGTGAGTAGGAACTGACTCCACGGCATATAACCACCACCACCAATAATATCAGCGGAGTCCTGGTGTGATGATGTGGGATAATGCACCAGACTTCAATGCTGTTTGAACTGCATGGTCGGCGGTTCAAGCTCACCATATGCTCTGCAGAAACCCTATACGTGGTTGCTATGGGTTGGAACTGACTCAACAGCACTTTACATCAACAACACCACCTAATTCTATAATTATTTTCTTAGTGACTGGCTAGATGAGATGATTTTAGGTGAAATGTGGACAAATGCTTTAATAGTTATAATTTAATGATTTAAATGTTTAATAATTATAAGTAGCATAAATATTTGGGGGGAAAACTTAACGAGTGCATCAAAATTGGGTTTATGGGTGTTGTTTCTGAACTATTATGGACTAGAACAAAATTCACATTAAAAATTTTAAATGAATATATCTAGCAACACGAAGTATAAACTGATAATGTATAATTCAAGGATATAGCAATAGTCATGGAGGTGTGGTTCTTAATTGGCTAGAGTTTGGGAAATTATATTCTAAGATTTAGCATTATTAATATAACTAGAAATTTTTAATAATGCAGCTATTCAACTTTTAAAAACAAGTATTCTCTAAATTGCTGTATGTTTGCCAGAGAGTTCCAGAAGATAAAGAATGGTCTGCTAAAACTATATTAAATAATGTTTCTTTTTAAGGTACCCTGTTAGCATAGGAATATGAGTTGGGCTGCTAATTGCAAGATCAGTATTCGAAGCTATTAGCCAGTCCTTGGGAGAAAGATGAGGCTTTTTGCTCCCGTAAAGATTTACAGCCATGGAAACCCTAGACAGGGTTGCTACGAGTGGAACCATCTCCCTAGCACACAACCACCACCACCACCATGTTTCTCTTTGGGTCTATTTTTCTTACCTGTTAACATCTCCTGTCTTCCTTTTCCATTCTTTTTCTACTCTTCCCAACCCTCACCTAGAAACCTGGCCATGATAGAAGTCAAACGAAAGAAATTTCTCTCAACGTCATTAAATATATTCTCGGTTATTCTGCCCTTGAATCTGTTAGTATATTATGCGGGGTATGAATCCTTGTGGTTCTTGAAAAGAAAGGATGTTCATGTTACTAAAGTCAGTGTTGTATTTCATTTTTAAAATGTAGTTTTGCAACATAAATAACAATATAACTGTTTCTGAAATTACTGCTGCTATAGGCTTAAAAATAAATCAGTTCTTTTATGAAGGAGTATAAGAAAGTGCTTGCTTTACATTGTTGGGGGTGGCGGGGGGATGTCAGAGGTTACTTTCTTGTTTGGTTACAGTCTAAGCACAGAAGATTGAAGCCCTCAAAGATATTTTCTAATAGAAAACATTTGAAGTTTGGTTTTAAAAAAATCTCATCCAATAATTTAGTAAAACCATATTGTGAGAATTTAGTTGTAGGCTTAGAAAATTAATTCAACTTAATAAACTCAGAGAATATAGTTATTCACAAATTAGATTATCATAATTTTCCTCCCACATGGAATATTCTTCCTTAATTTACCATGATAGAAAAAGAATATTTTTTCATAATTAACTAGTAAAGAAAAACAGGAACTATAACATTCTGGCATCTATTTGAAATTTGATTTTATATTTTAAAATGTTTCTTGTATGCATTTATTTTTCCATGCAGCCTCAAGATAAAAGATAGTTATTATTTATTTTGCAAAGTATATTGTTGCATTTTTATAGAAATCCTATATGCTAGTGTATGTAATGGCAGAAAGATAAGACTTTCTGCTCCCACAAAAGATTTAAAATCTTGGAAACCCTATACAGGGTCACTATGAGTCCGAACAGACTTGACAACACTTAATAAGTATATATAAACACTTTCTGTATG
>NW_006408665.1:4483123-4483660 GCF_000296735.1 Chrysochloris asiatica | reverse complement strand
CCCCAGTGAGATAGAATGGCAAAGTGGCATCATCAGTGGGCTCAAGTGTGGCAACAATTGTAATGTTGTCCCAGGACTGGGCAGTATTTCATTGTGTTGTACATAGGGTCACTGTAAGTAGATATCGACAAGATGGCACCTAACAACAAAATGAACGAGCCTAGTGTTGTGCTATAGAGTAAGCACTCGACTGCTAACTACAAAGTTGGTGATTCAAACCCACCAGCTGTTCCTCAGAAAACCCATACAGGTTGTTCTGAGTTGTAACTGACTCATCAGTATTTAACAACAAGTTAAATGCTACTATTTCTATCTGGAATCAAAGAAAGTATGTGTATCCCATGAGTAAAATGTAGCCTAGAATCTGCTCATTAAGAAAGTAATCAAAATTTCATTGTGTTGTTCTTTTTTGAAATATTGTTGCATGTCACCCCTGTCTTTATCATTTGCATAACAGGTGTGCTGAGGAAAGGGATGAGGGAAAAGTGAAGACAGGCAAGGAAGGGGAAGATGGCTCTACCTTCACTCTGCCTTCAT
>NW_006408665.1:4449077-4482843 GCF_000296735.1 Chrysochloris asiatica | reverse complement strand
GAACCGCCAACCTTGAAGTTCAAACGACTTTGCAGTCTGACGCATTAGCCCACAGCACCACACCAGAGTCTGAGTGTGTTTCTTCCCTACAGTCTCCATCCAATACTGGTCCACTGAAAATACTTTACCCCTCTCGTTCAGGATTCTTTATCTATTTGTGTGTGTGTATATATGTATGTATGTATATATATACATACATATATATACACATACATATACACTGTATGTATATATTTACTATATATGTATATTTACTGTATATATGTATATTTACTGTGTATACACACACATACACATATATATATTTACTGTGTATATATATCTATTTCGATAAATAGATAAAGAATCCTGAATGAATTTGGAAGGGTAAAGTGTTCTCAGTGAACCAGTGTAGAAATGCAGACTGTAGGGAACAGACTCAGACTCAGAACTGAAATGCCTCAAGTTCTGCATTTCTAGAGTTTCAAAGGCCAGGTGAGGACTCACAAAGGGAAGTGCACTGAATGGTCTTGATAGGCTTTTCATTCATACACATTACCTGAGGGTGGTTGACCCCACACCTCTGGCTTAACTCTCCGAAACCTGCGACATAGGGGAGTTGTAAGTGGCCAACTATTCCTGGGATCAACAGTGAGAGATTTCAGCATTAGGAAGAATAAAGCAGTAAGCTTTAGGCTGTCGCCACACCTGAAAAACACTGAAGCCAAAATCATTCTTTCAAGAAAATGCTCAGCTCCTGACACTGTTCTAGATCATGGGTATACAGTAGTGAACCAAACAGACAAAAAGCCCTGCTCTTATGGATATTACATTATAGAAGCAAGAGAGAGACGATAAATACAGAGTTTTCACTGTTGTAAGGCTGTCAGTAAAATAAAAGTCAGATGAGGACCTATAAAATGCTAGTGGGAGTAGAATTTTAAATAGGATTGCCAGAGACAGTCTCACTGTCATGGTGATATATAAACTAAGACCTGAAGTAGGTGAGGGAGTGAACCATGGCTGTCTGGGGGGAGAGCATTCCTGACAGGGAGAGCAGCAGATGCAGTGACCCTGAGGCTGAAACATGCTTGAGCTGTTGAGGGAACATTTAGAAGGCCAGTGTGATGATGGGGTTAGAGATGCAGTGTGGGGCCATGTTGTGTAAGATGATGGTTAGGACTTTGGACTTTATTTTGAGTTTGTGCGAACCATCAGAAAAGTGGCGTGGAATATCCTGACCTCTGTTTTAAAAAAGGATGGTGACAATATATTAAGGGAACAAGAGTAGAAGTAGAGAAGAGCTGTTAGCGGGCTTTTGCAGTTCTTTTAGTGAGACTTACAGGTAGCTTGGACTTATTTGTTGAAATGGTAAGAAGTGGTTAAATTCCAGGCTGTATTTGAAGGTTGACAGTAGAAGTTATTGACAGATCAGTTGTAGGGCAGGAGAGGAAAAGAGACCAGTTCTTCCAAAGTTTCTGGAACTACAAGATTGAAGCTTCCATGAACTGAGATGCAGAACATCTGAGAGAATATATACTATAAGACAAAGGTATTGGGAGCTCAGCTTTCAGTGCATTTAGTTGAGACAGCTGTTAGACATTCAGGAAGACATTTGTATTTACATATATGAGTCAAGTTCAGGGGAGAGAAATGAAGATGGGCATTATTAACTCAAGAGTCATATAGTTGATATTTCAAGTCATGAGACTAGATGAGATCCCTAAGGAAAACCACTTGCTACATTTTGATAGAGAAGAAGTTCAAAGGAAAAGCCCTAAAATGCTTCTTCATTTAGAGGTTTAGGAAATGAGAAAGAACCAGCAAATGTGGTTGAGAAGGAAAAGTTCATGACAGTACAACTTCACTAACCAAGTAAAGCGTTTGTTGATGGTACGTGAGCTCTCCTTGTAACTATGAAAGGGATCATAATAGCTGCTGGCTAGTGAAAGGAAAGAGGATAGCAGTCATCCATGCTCTTTCCCTCACCCAGAACTTTCCAAGCCTACAATAGGTTCAAGCTGGGAAAAGAAACTTTAACTTTATGACATTTCAGAGCTATGGCACTGTTCAATTGAGTGGACATTTTGTTCATATGAAAGCAATTGTAAAATCCTGTAGGAGCTGCCTGAGATTTACTAGGATCAGGAAAGAATTGGTAAAGACAGCATGCTTCTTCTTGTAAGTTTGATTTTGCTTGTGCCTTGTTAGGATAAGCACTGGAATACAAGGTTGGTTTACACTTCAAGGTCAGCAGTTCAAACTCATCAGCCGCTTTTTGGGAACACCGTTCAGGGTCACTATGTGTCAGAACTGACTTGACAGCATTTAACAACAACAACAACAATGTGAAACTATTGAAAATACTTCCAACTTAAGGATTTATAGTTATTTCTATGGAAAAAAGTTTAATTTGCATAAATCAACAAGCAGATGCTGTGATATAATTTTAAGGAAAGATCATCCCAAATAGAAAGGCGTTTCAAAGTCTCGGTGAAGACTCCTGAAGCATTCTGGTGGCCTTGAGAATTGTCCAGGTAACTTTCTTGCCAAGAAGGAACAATTCTGTCTTTTAGCATTTCACATATGTATAGTTAATGTATCTGTGCTGTATTAGCCCTGTTATAGTACAATCCTAATGAGGGTGTTCAGTTGTTTGGTCCTCCAGGTGTTCTGTAGTCTAGCCTCAATAGCCAGTTTGAATTTAAGTCAGTGTGTACAGAGGATACCAGTGAAAAGCTGTGGTTGGATTGATGCAACATCATCACCTGCTTGAATACCTCCCTATACTCATACCCACCTCTCCACAGAATATTTGTTACATATGCAGTTAGTCTGTGTGGCTCAGTATATGTGATTTTACTTATTGAATTTAAACTTGAAGTATACGAAGGTGGAGTAGTGCTCTATTATAAGCACTGGAATACTAACTACAAGTTTGGCAGTTCAATCCCATCAGGCACACCTCAGAAGCCCCATACAGGGTCTCTAGGAGTCAGAATCTATTCCGCGGCCCTGAGCAACAACAGTATGAATGTAACCTGTCAGAAATCAACAAAAAACAAGAAAAGATAGCCAAACCAATATGAAGATAAACTTTCTTTCTTAGAATTGCACATTACACTAATGCACTCTAATTCCTTTTATGGTAATAAGTATGAAAAGCATAGATACGAATGCATATTTACATAGTAATTCTATAATGGAATATAGAACATGCTTCTTTTTCACTTGATACCATTTATTTAGAAAATAACAAACAAATTATTTATGAATACATCATTAGAATATTGATGAAAGATCAAGACTTTTTGAATTAAAATTTCCACTGCATTATGTCGAAATACATGAAAAATTATGTCAAAATACATGAAAATTACACCTTAATATACTGATATTTAACAAGAAAACTGGGAACAGAGAAGTCTAAAACCTTGTGACTTTGCCAAGTCCAAATAGTGATAGTAAATTTAGCTTTGGCATTTCCTGACTTTTGTGTGTCTGAAATTTTAGGTTTCACCTTAGCATTAAGGAAACCTTTAATCTAACTTTTCCATGTCTTAACAGTTTAAAGCATTGTAGAAGGTAGGGAGGAAAAAAGGAATAGTTTTTTCAGCGGCTGGTTTTAACAGCTCACCACTTAGTTGCTCAAAGTATTCTCCCACAAAAGCTCAGTCATCATTTTTTAATCTTCAGTACTTTAAGCTTTATAAATAATTTGGTTTTATTTGTTTTGAAAGTCCATGTTTTGAGATTCGTGTTTGTTCTCATGTCTCCTAAATTGGAACTAGTCAAAGAAAACAAGATATTTCCACCCTGAGTAAATTAGAAAAGAAGGGAAAAGGGAAATGAAAAAGACGCTGTTATTAAATGACTGTACTTCCCAAGAAATATCATTTTGGGATGCATACCAAAAATTTAAGCTCATTTTGTTTGACCATGTTATTATCCGTAACTTCTATGTACTTTGAAATAGATACAACTTTCCAATGTTAGTGTAATGGTAGAAAGCACTGAGATAGAATTCCTTCTTGTCACCATTACTTCATGCCTGAGTTGCTCCAAATGAGTGTTTAGAAGGATACAGTATTGATTTCAGGTCAAACAGGAACAATTCACTCATTACATTGCAACAGTACATAATGGCCTTTTAGGGGGAAGGAAAAAAAAATGCTATTATTCTGCCTAAGCAGACAAAGAACTCTTAATTAAAATATTCCTTTAGTGCTCATTAATGTTAACATACAGAGACTGTTTTAAATGTACTTCCTTGATCCAATAAGAAGAGAAAAGAGGGGCCATGGAGGAATAAGTAATTATAGTATAGTTAAGAAACCCCTCAAACTCACAGATACTGAGATTAGCCTGACAAATAGCAGATCTTTTCCATCAACCTAAAACATACGTCCTTCTCTTTCCACCTTCCCCTTGAACAAGTCCCCTCTTTTTTCCCCCTCTTTACCTTACACTATTAAAAAACTATTTGTCATCCATCTTTTTTTCTTCTGACTTAACTCCAGAACCTACTGTAAACTAGATAATACCCTTACCAGTCAAATGAAACTTCATTAAGATCTCTAGGTGGACTTTTCTCATTCTTTATCTCTTCTGACATTCCAGCAGAAAATATTAACTTTATATACTTGACTCCCCGCACTGGAGCTCAGATCTCTCCTAAGTTTGCTACCTTTGTGTATTCAGCCACCTACCAGCGATGTCCACTTCAGACATCTCACAGGAATCTCAAAGGCCAGACTATCCCAGACTGAGTCTTTAACTATTCCCGCTCTACCTGTACCTTGCCATCTCTCATCTACCTGATCTCAGATCGACACAACCATCCATTCTCTTTCCCAGAATACAAATCTGGATGCCATTCTTGATACCTCCCTTAGCTAACACAACCATTTATCACCAAGATGTTTGAATGGATTCTACTTCCTACGTAAAATTTTAATCCATCCATCCACTTAACTGTATTTTGACAACTGTCATTCTTCTTTTGAATTACTGTGACAGCTTTCTTTGAATCTCCCTATCGCTTATTTGTTTTATCACAATTTATTGTGTCCACTGTGATCTTTCTAGAATACAGATGAGAGCATGTCACTTCTCTGTGTAGATGCCCTTGTTGTTGTTGTGTGCCGTGGAGTCAGTTCCGACTCATAGCGACCCTACACAGGGTTTCCGAGGCTGTAAATCTTTACGGGAGCAGACCGCCTCATCTTTCTCCCGCAGAACCGCTGGTAGTTTCGAACTGCTGACCTTGTGGCTCGCAGCCCGACTCGTAACCACTACGCTACCAGAGCTCTTTCTAGTCTCATGATAAATCTCTGGGTAAAACATAATCATCCTCTGCCTACCCTTCTAGCTTCAGTTCTTTCTAAACACTCTGTGATTCAAACACATTGATATTTATTTAATTCCTGAAATAAATCATGCTTCCTCCTGCTTCTGCGTCTGTGTGTGTATTCCTCCATCTGCCTACGATGCTCCATTTCATTTTCACAGCATACTATATGCTTACTTATTTGTTAGCGTTCAGTTGTCAGTAGTCCTGGAAGCCTTTTCTTACCCTGACTTATTCTCTGTACTCCCTGTGCATTGTGGAGTTGTGTACCCATCTAGTTCATCTTCCATGCTATTCTACTGTTTTAGTGTTTGTCATACCATATTGTCATCAGGTATAATGCTAAACTCCTGGCCACCACTGCCAGCTTCTGGGAAAGGAATCCAGCAAGCCTACAGCACCAGCTCTGCACAGAGTTTAGCAATTCTATATCTGGTCCCAAAAGACTGTTTGTCTTGTATTTTGAAACCAGATGGGTCTTTTGTGTTTTTCTCTTATTCTGTGTCATCTGTCACTGTTATGTGTTTGAGCAGAAAGGAAGTACCAGACCATCTTGACTGGAAGTCAAAATCTGCATGCTTAATAAGCTGTCTAGGTGATACTTGTGCACGTTAAAGTTTTGTAATATCTGTACACTGTTTTACTCTATTTAAAAGGCTGGAGATGCCTGGCATGAACTTATTCAACCTCAAATTCTCTCTAAAATTATGGCGTCACTTTCCATTTTCCCTGCCTTTGTTGAAGTGCCTTCCCATCTTTCCAGTACAAAATGTTCGAGCTTTGCACTTAATTCCATCACCTTTCTGTACTCTTAATTCTTTGCTTAATAAACTCCTTTCTTCTTTTTCCTCAAGAGTCCTCGTCACCTGAGAATAGGGCCACTCTAAAACACATGAACACAAAGCCTCTCCTTCATCTCTTTGTTGTTGTGACAAGCCATCAACTTAACTCCAACTCACTGCCACCCTGTTTACACTGCTCAGTCATGCACTATCTGCACAGTCTGCTATATTTGAGCCTATTATTGAGTTGTTGCAGCTACTTTATCAATCGATCGTGTTAAGGGTCTTCCTCATATTTGCTCACCTTCTACTTTATGAAGCATATGTCCTTCTCCAGGGACTGGTCCCTCCTGATACACCATCCTCACTTCTGCGGAGCATTCTGGCTGTACCTCTTCTAACACAACTTTGTTCATGTTTTCTGGCAGTTCGTGGTATATTAGTATTCTTTGCCAACACTATAATTCAAAGGCATCAGTTCATCTTCGGCATTCCTAATTCATTGTCCAGTTTTCACATGTACATGAGGCAGTTGAAAATACCATTACTTGGATCAGTCACACCTTAATCCTCAAGGTGACGTCTTTGCTTTGTAACAGTGTACCCTTCATTTGTCTGTCAGTGTACCTTACTGTTTGTTGTTTACATGTTCCTGTAATGGTGGAAACTATGCCACTGGTGTTTCCAATGCCAGCAGAGTCAAATAACTGATACGTTTCAATTGAGTTTGAAGACTAAGACAGGCTAGGAAGAAGGACCTGGAGACCTACTTCTGAAAAAATTGTCCAGTGAAAACCTCCTCCTGGTACGATGCTGTAGGATTAGCACTGGACTATGAACCACAAGGTCAACAGTTCAAACTCACCAGCTGATCCTCAGATAACCCTATACAAGCGTCTATGAGTCAGAACCAACTCTACAGCAATTACCAACAATAACTTTCCTCACTGTAAAGTTTTCTTAAAGCTTGGTCTGTGCTAGCTGTCTAAAGTTGTTCCTCCCCACTTACTTATTGTTTATCTTTGTAAAATTGTCTTTGTTCTCTTAAATCTGTCAAAGCCTTTGCTATCTTTGATTACTTGATTCCTTCTTAAATATTATTCCTTAAGGTATATGTTTTCTGTTGATGCTGTACTATGTTAGCCACAAATTTAGTGACCTTAACTAACACAGACTTAGCATCTTCCATTCATAGAGACCAATGTCCACTATGGATCTGACTTGGATGAAAATAAGGAGTCAACAGAGCTGTATTCCTTTCTGGAGACTCTAGGAGATAATCCATTTACTTAACGTTACTGTGTGGCGCTGTAGGATCAGGAATCCTGGTGTGGTGCTGTAAGATCAGTACTGGATTGCTAACCCCAAGGTTGGCACTTCAAACCTACCAGCTGCTCCTTGGAAAACAGGGTCACTATGAGCTAGAACTAACTAGACAGCACATAACAACAGCAACGACTAACAACAAGGACAAACCTGCATCTCTTCCCTTGTTGCTTCCTTCCATCTTCAAAGCCAACAGCATAGCATCTTCTAATTGCACTCTGATCTAACTTTTCTGCCTCCTACCTCCACTTAGAAGGACCCTCATGATTACGTTGGACCCACTCCAAATTCAGGGTAATCTCCTCATCTAAAGGTCATCTGAATAATGACATTAATTCCCCTTTACTGTGTAAAGGAACATAATTACAGATTCCAGGATTAAGATACAGAAAATTTACATGTCTTTTTAATACTCCTAATGACTTCTTTTCTCTTATCGTCTCTTGAGTCTTTATATTTCCTTAGTAGCTATCATTAGTGTCTTTTCTTCTCTCAACATTGGTTCAGTAATGAAAATAAAGTAATGATTTTACTTTCAGAGTATTCCTTGTGTTTGTTTCTTTTCCTAGTTCCACCCTCAGTAACTAGAATTTAGATCATGCCATCAGTTCTACTATCCCTTACTTCATTTTTACCCTATCCTGTTCTTCCTTATCAGCACTGGCAGACAGCCCTGCCAAAAGTGAAATTCTGAAAATTCTCTCTCCTTGCTTAATGATCTCTGATGACTCCTTATTGCCAACAAAGGAAGGATAGAGTCCTGAGAATGGTATTCTAGGCTTTCCCATTAGCTTTCTAAGTTGTATTTTCTACTCCCTTATAATGTCCTTAGTTCATGGGAATCTGCTGTGCATTTCTCATCCATGCCTTTTTTTAGTCATATTTGACTCATATAATTCCCCTTAATAGCCTCTCTGTATTAGCCTTTCTCCCATCTCTCTGATTTTAAAGTTTGGCCCCATTCTTTAGGGTCTTTTATCCGCTACCAGGTTGGAAACCCTGTACAGGGTTGCTATGGGTTGGACCCGACTCAATGGCACTTAACAACAACAGGTCTTCCAAGAACCATTTACTGTTTTTCATAATTGAATTGCAATATATTGATCTAGCACACTGTAGGCCCTCTCCAGTGTAATTAATCGTATTATGACTCATTTTATGTTTCAGATAAGTACTAGACTGCTAATCAAAAGATTGGTGATTCAGACCCACTAGCTGCTCCTTAGAAATTCTATACAGAGTCACTATGAGTCAGAACTGATTAAACAGCACTTAACAACAACAACCTAATAAATAATAAATCCATTGAGGTTAGATTCATTTATAATTGGTATGTACCTGCTATGTGTAAAATTGAGGTCTGCATGAATTCATAAATATATAATCGATGCCCAGTTAGTATATTTATTTGATTATTAAAGGACAGACAGGCTGAGAGTTTAAAAGAATTAAGAGTATTTGCATTATTATTTTTCTTTAAAAAATTGTTTTATTTATTTAAGAAATTATACATTTTTATGACTTATTAGTTATAATCAGTAATCTAAAATTTCCATTTTAATTCTAATTTTCACTGTGATTCAGTCTTTTTCCAGAAATATTCCTTTGGTCAAGGTATATAGTACAGCTAAAAATATTTACAAAGTGGATTTTGGAGTGAAGGTTAAACAGAATAGCAGTTCAGAAATGTCACAAATATCTTACTCAGATTTAACCTTTGTACAGGAGAAACAGTATTGTAGTAAGTAAGATTCTAGGGATACAATTTGCCATCTTCCCCAGAAAGAAAAGTAGATATGAGAGAAAACTTGCATACTAATGGGCTTCGCTAAAGAAGCCTATGACTTAGCTAGATGTATAGTGAGATGTATAGTGGGATGTATAGTGAGAGTTGTGGTGTTGGAGGAGAATACTGAAAGTGGCATGGACTGCCAAAAGAACCAGTAGACCTTTTTTGGAAGAAGTGCAACCAGAGTGCTCATTGGAGGCCAAGATGGCTAGGCTTCGTCTCTCATACTTTGGACACATTGTCCGGAGAGAACAGTCGCTGGAGAAGGATGTCATGCTGGGTAAGGTGGAGGGTCAGAGAAAAAGAGGAAGACCCCCAACGAGATGGATCAGCCAGGTGACATCATTGATGGCGTCAAGTGTGGCGGCGGTAGTGAGGTTGGCCCAGGATCGGACATTGTTTCGTTCTGCTGTGCATGGGGTGGCTATGAGTCGGTTCCGACTCGATGGCACCTGACAACAACAACAACCACATAGAGTATGAATAGGAGAGAGTTTCTTTTTGAAAAACAAAAATGTTCTAAAAGTATGTTATAGTAGTAGTGGTTGAACAACTATGTTGAATACAAAAAAAAAAAAAAAAAATTGAATTTTATACTTTAAGTGGATGAGTTGTATGGTATGTGAATTATATCTCAGTAAAGCTCCTGGTGTGGCGCTGTGGGTTAATGTGCCAGATTGCAAAATCATTTGAACTGCAAGGTTGTCAGTTCAAACTCACCAGCTGCTCCTTGGAAACCCTATACAAGGTTGCTATGGGTCAGAATCAACTCGACGGCACTTCACAACAACAACAACAACAAAGCTCTGTGTGTATGTCTGTGTATGTGTGTATGTGTGTAAAATGAAATTCTGAGTACATTTAATACATACCATGCTTTCAAAACCTGAAAAAGGAAAAAACATTAATATTAAAATTTCTATCTTATTGATAGTGCCTGTGCCTTTATATGCCTTTATATAAAGCTTGAAATACATAGTAATGTATTATATTGTGCACTTAAGTTATGGATGTTCCTAATGTGACACTGTAGGATAACTACTAGACAGAAAGTCCGTTTGAATCACAAGGTCAGTGGTTTAAACCCACCAACTGTTCTCAGAAACTCTATGCAGAGTCTCTATGAGTCAGAATCAACAGCACTTAACAATAATATCAAGCAGTATGTTAATATACAGAAGTTGAGTGTATAACAATCCTGTTTGCTTTTATCTATGCTAAGAAAATACACTGGATAAACCAACTATGTATATTTCCTGGCCTTGATGGAAAGAAAGGATTCTGAAAACACTTTTTTAAAAACTAAGTTTCTTGTTTTATTAGTCCTAAATTCTCTGTAATGTAATTGTTACATGAGCTACTTTTCTGTATGATATGGCATATACATATTAGAACTGACAGTATCTCTAGGGTAATGTTCTTAGAATTCAGTGATATCTGAGATCACACTTAGCACTACTTACCAAATTATTCATTACATTCTGCTTTGAGTAAGATTTACAGTAAATGTTGTAAATGTTGGTTGACAAATATGAGGTTATGTGGTTTGGCAGTCAGGAATCTCTCAGATGGTTTTGTTTAGATTTAGTTTTCATTTTTAAAAAACCTGTTTTCAGTTTCTGAAATTAGCAAATATTTTCCAGTCTTTTTCTTTCTTTACCTTCCATGACACATTTAACAACCTTCTCCTTTGTGACAGTGTTTTTAGTCTCTGTCTTCATACTCTGCCTCTCACCTGCCTAATCTGTACTTTTGACTTTCCTATATTGGCTTTTCTCCAATGTTGTTGTTCAGTGCCTTCAAGTCAATTCCGACTCATAGCGACCCTATGTAGGGCTTCTGAGGAGCAGCTGGTGAGCTTGAATGACTGACTTTCCCTTAGATGCTAGGAGTCCTGAGATTACTCCTGAAGTACACCTTTTTAAATTCATGGGTCTCTTTACATTGTTGCAACTTCAAATGCTATCCACACACTTTTGCATATGTGTGATGAATCACAAAGTGCATGACTTAACCCTTTTCCTCTTTGCTGATTTCCATATCCAAAAGTTTAGCTGCCAGTTAGAATATCTGCCTGTTTCACTCACATATTGTAAGGAGCTCTGGTAGTGTAGTGATTACAAATCAGGCTGTGAACCTCAAGGTCAGTAGTTCGAAACTACCAGCTGTTTTTTGGGAGAAAGATGAGACTTTATGCTCCCGTAAAGATTTACAGCCTCCTCAAAAACCCTGTACAGGGTCACTAAGAGTTGGAACCGACTCCATGGCACATAACAACAACAACAACAATCTTAAGTTCACTATGTCCAAAATTCTGTTTAACCTTATAATCTATTCCTCCTGGGTGCCATTCTATTAATAGTACTGCCATCTTGTGTCTTCTTATTCAAATCTGAGCTGTGACTCCAGTGACAAAGTCCTGTCGATATTTCCTTCTTTCCCTTGATTATGTGTTCTCTTCTTCATTGTGACACCTTACCCTTCTGACTCTGTGTTGATCACTGGACTGCAAGGTCAGCTGTTCAAACTCACCAACTGCTCTTTGGAAACCCTTTACAGGGTTGCTATGAGTCAGAACCTACTCAACGGCACTTAACAACAACAAATCCACATTAAAAACAAGGATTGCCATTTTAAAGACTCAGTTTACTTATGTAATACCCTTGTTTAATTTAAACCTCATAAACTTCCCATCACCTTCAGACGAAAAGTCAAAATCCTTGGGATGGCTTTCCAGGATCCTACATGTCTAATTTAGTAAACTTATATTTCTGATCCTATAGTGCCACACCAAGGAGCTCTGGTACCTTAGTGGTTATGAATCACGCTGGGAACCGCAAGGTCAACAGTTTGAAACTGCCAGCTGTTCCGTGGGAGGAAGATGAGGCTTTCTGCTCCCGTAAACATATACAGTCTCGGAAACCTTGTACTGGGTCGCTATGAGTTGGAACCAACTCCACAGCACATAACAACAACAACAACAGTGCCACACCAGGAGCTGTGGGCTTAACACAAAGACTCAGAAATCTTATATAGGCTTGCCATGAGTCAGAAATGACTTGATGGAAGTGATTTTGGTTTTCTTTTTGAGTGTAGTGCTATAAGATCAGCACTTAACTGTGAACCACAAGGTCAGCAGTTCAAACCCACTAGCTGCTCCTTAGAAACCCTATATAGGGTCACTATGAGTTAGACCCTGCTCTACAGCACTTAACAAGAGCAACAACAATGATAGGCACTGGGCTGTGAATCAAAACATCCACAGTTCAAGCCCACCAGTTGCTCCAAGGGGGAAAGATGAGGCTTTCTGCTCCTGAGAAAATTTGAGGCCACAGAAACCATATATAGAGTCTCTATGAGTTGGAACTGCCTCAACAGCACTTAATAGCAATAAAAACAACATATCTGTACAGAGATAGATAGCCTCATCTTTCTCCAGTGGAACAATTGTAAGTTTGGATGGCTGACCATGCAGTTAGCAGCCCAGGGTTTTTCCTTATAGCACTGCTAGAACTTTAGGTCTACATAAATCAATACATTCCCCTGGCCATAGAAATCCTTTATAAGTCAAGACAGTAGAACAAAAGAGGAGGACTGTTAACACTTTGAGAGGAAAATTTTCTTCTTCTTAGAAGAGAGCCACTAGAAGGGACACCCTCTTATTCTCTAGTTTCCTAGTCAGATGTCTAAACTGAAACTGTTATAAAGCATTTTAAACCCATGAGGGAAAACAGCCTAAGCATGAAGTCAAACATGGAGGAGGTCATAGCTGAACGTTATCTCAGAGAAATTGAGCAAGAATCCATGTTGCTTCTGAACTTCCTCATATATGGTTTAAATCTTTTGGGATCAGTTTTCCTGGTATGTGAAGAGCCAAACCTCCAAACAAATATGTTTTTTAAAAGTTCAAGGGAAAGTGAGTGGAGGCACATCAGGTGCGTCAAACATAAATGGTACCGTGGAATGCATATAAAGTGACTTACCACAGTTTTTTAAAAAAAGGGCTTTGGAGTCAAATCCAACTTTTGGTGACCCCATGTGAGTCAGAATATACCTGTGCTTCTCAGGGCTTTAAATGGCTGATATATCTCCAGTAAATCACCAGGTCTTTCTTGCGAGGCATCTCTGAGTGTGCTTGTACCTCCAACCTTTTGATTAGCTACTGAGTGCATTTACTATTTGCACCACCTAGGAACTTCACCATCCAGACGTCCCTCTCATTGTTTTGACTTTGCTTTTACCCCATGGCTAGCCTTGCTACCGGGGGGCATGGTGGCTTCATCATATGGTAAGCACTGGACTGCAAATCACAAGGTCTGAGGTTCAAGCCTACCAGTGCTCTATGAGAAAAAGGAGATTCTGTTCTCTCGAAGATTTAAAGCCTGGTGGTGGTGGTTATGTGCCAGTTTCGACTCATAGCAACTCTGCATAGGGCTTCTGAGGCTATATTACAGGAGTAGAAAGCCTCATCTTTCTCTTGCAGAACCACTGGTACTTTCAAACTGCTTACCTTGAGGTTAGCAGTCTGACTCATAACCACTACACTACCAGAGCTTCTTATTTATTGCCTCAGAAACATATATGAGTGGGAACTGACTCCACAGCACTCTAACAGGCATGCCACCACTGGACATATGTGCTTATGCCTAGGCAAAATATGTTTTGTATTTGTCAGGATATTACTTCCAAATCTGATTATGACATGTGGTGTTGAAGAACAAATATTACAAAACTTCAATGTATAAATTGTTCTTAACATAAATGTTAATGCTAAATTAAAGTTGATGTATAAACATTGAACAGGAATGCATTGAAATGCAGGGTGTTTTGATGAGGGAAAAACAAAAATGCTGATTTTTCTTGCTTTTTTTTTTCCTGAAAGGGGAGGGTCAGACCCCAAAATAAATGAAAGCATTTCTGGTTTTCATACAAAATCCTTAAATACTTTACTGGGAGGTTTTTTTTTTTTTTTACATATAATTATTTTGAAGTTAACATTTTAAGATTTCATATATAATTGTAAGGAGAAATGTTAAACAATAGTTAAGAGTTTTGGTACAATAAAATGTTTAAAGCAAAACCCACAAATTTAACATCATTCCATGTGTTCTTCTGTGACCCAAATCTCCCCTACCTCTAAAAAAGAGAAAAATGTCCAACATCTTTGAATTCTCTAGTCTCTTTTTGTTGTCAGGGAGGGTCCTTGGAAGTTGTAGAGCACAAAGAAGTTCTTTATTATGAAAGGAAATGCCTGGAAATAAGAGTTAATGCTTAAATGAAGGACTTAAAGACCCTAATGTTTAAGAATGTGGATCAATCTTGGCTCCACAGCGCCTTGATTGTTGCTATAACTTTAGATGTGAGGGAGGCAAATCAGAAGGCAACTGCTGTTCTTAAGCTTTTATAGTACTTGCTCTTCAAATGTGTGCTCTTGTCTTTTTTGTCTTCCTTATCTAGAGGTGATCAGTTTATTTCCTGGTGAAAGAATACCTGTTGTAGTTTCACCTCCTTCTGAATCCATGTTCAGTTTTATTAGAATACACTGCACAAAGATCGCAACACAGGATGCAACAGGTCCTAATTTTGCACACATGGTTTCAGTTTGTCGGATTAAATCTGATGGTAACTCTTCACCGCATTAGATGCTGGCTCCTCGTGTAGTCAGTTCATGTTAAAATTGTGTTCTCTCTTGGGGAATGGATAATTTTGATTCGTCCCACTGTGTCTTTAGTGGCTAGTTGCTAAGCCTCAAATGAAGATATTATTTCAGAGAAGTCTGAATCTGGTCATTTATTTTATAAGAACATGCCAAGAAGACTCCCAAGCATATGGTTATTTCATGATACAGTGTGTAGGCAAAACTGAATTGTCAGAATAAATGTGTAAAAAAAAAAAAAAGGACCAGTATAAGAATGCAAAAAAAGGTATTGCCAAACATTTCTTTCTTTCTTTCTTAATTGTGGATTTAAATGTTTTGGTTTTATTTTTTTTTTCCTTGTCTTTGTAATAAGAATAATAATGACCTTTTATTTTCTTCATACATTTCTCTTAAAAAGTCTAACTTTGGAAAACTAAAAGCTCAGGTTTACTTTGACTTTTCAGTAATTATCTATGTTTTTAATCATTTTTAGTGGTCTTTACTATGTTCCTTAAAAAAAAAATCAAAAAAATCAGTGTAACCTACTTCTAGGCATAGGTGGCTTATTTTCTCTCATAATGACTCGTTTCCTTTAAAATGTATTAGCAATTAGCTCCCAGTATACCTAATCTCATCTTTGTTTGACTTTCTACCGCTCTCTGCTTATTGAACTAGAAGAGTTCATTAAAGCTTAAACAAATGGCCATGTTCTATGCTGTAGGGAAATTTTAAAAGAAAGTAGACCTTTCATTAATGTGAAAGGGAATAGCGTATTCCCAGTGTTCAGTAGGCTGAATGGATAAGTACTGGGAGGTACAATAGGAAAACTGGACACTTCCCAAAGCCTCCCAGGTTTTCTCTTTGCCATGTTTCTGTATTATTTTAAATTGAAGTCAATTCCCAGAACATGTAATATACCCACAATCAAATAAAAGTACAATAACATATCTCAAAGCCAAATAGAAAAACATATGTATAATTTGCCACCCGCCATTGGTTCAAATAATTAGTAGGAGAATTACCTATAAATCTTTAAATGTAATTATTCCATATTTTAAAAAGTAATTCATGACTGTGTGTAGTTTTTTTTATTAGAGATTCCAGTAGGCTAATTCCCTAGCTTATGTAGAATGGAAACGAAAACATTTAAATCTTTTCTGATTTCCAATTTAAATTACTTAAAAAAAAAGGATATAGAGTTTTGCTTTAGTTGGCCTTGTTTTACTATCATGGGAGTTTACTTTCATCTCAGTTCCCATCGATATGTGTGAGAAATTCTTTAGGGCCTGAAACAAGAGTATCTTCAGGGTTATATGATCTGACCTAATCAACCATGAGTGTTCTCAGGCTCTTAAAAAAAAAAAAAATCCCTTTTAAAAGCTGTTTAATGAAGGCCTTTCTCAATCATCTTCTTCTTTCCTTGATTAGACATCGATGAGTGCAGCATCATTCCTGGGATATGTGAAACTGGTGAATGTTCCAACACCGTGGGAAGCTATTTTTGCATTTGCCCACGTGGATATGTAACCTCAACAGATGGCTCTCGGTGCATTGGTAAGCATCATATTTTAAAAGCACAATACACTGCTTCTTTATAATGACAGAACAGCCCAAACAGGTATGAAGATGGCAACAATTATAAAGCCATTGGGGGAATGACTGAAAGAATTGTTTCAAATAAATGGTACCATGATTGAGGGATTGATAGACCAGGTGCTCTTTAAAAGAAAGACTTCAGTTTCAGGAGTCATCTGGGTTTGTTTTCTGTTGTCAAAGCCATGTTAGAAATGAAGAAAGACTTCCTCAAGACATTACATTAGAGACACAAAGACATGAGAAAGACTTTTTAAAGCTACTTTGGGTAACACACTGTAATAATTAAAGATTCTTTTTTGTTGTGAATCATGAATGCAAGTCAATATTTTATTTACTTGCAGATTGTTTATTGTAGCTAAAATAGTTTTGCAAAAAGAATGTGGCACCTTTCATTGTGTGTTTTGAGCATACTCAAATTAAAGCCAAATATATTTTTATGTTCTCCTGTGTTTGTTTATAAAGATGAAACAAAACTTTTTGGTTATGGTACAGCAATTCCATTTTTGGGCAAGCCTTTGACTTCTCTTTTATGAGCACAAAGATTACAAAATGTCCTTTCGTGCATATTTGTGGCATAGTGAGCTACCATTTAAATGATGCTTGAGGCTTGTCATTTCTGGTTTCAAACTGAAAATAGCTAAAAGAGAAGGAGAAAGATGCACATGTCCTTAGGAGCCCTAAAGACTCATGTGCTGCAGGAATCAGGGAAATTACATTAACACCTAAAAAGTACAATTGTTTGGTCTATTAAAGGGCAACAGTCTGCACAATGACAATCTCCCACTTCTTTCAGGACAATGTGTCAATCCATTGATGGCGCCCAAGTGAACTGACAATAAGCTTAGAAAGAAGTCTTCTTGCAGTTGTTGGTTGCCGTGAAATTAGCACTGACTCATGGTGACCACATGTCCTTATACAAGGGAGCTTCAAAAAGTTTGTGGGGAAATTCTGTTCCTTTTTAATTCCATATTAGCATAACAGACCAAAACATTGCCCATTCCTTTATCATTTTTACTATCGTTGATATGTTTGAATCCAGTAACAGCTACTGTGTGTGTATTCTGATTGCATTCAAACTGTGATTGCTTGTCTTCTAGCCCTATATAACCTGTTGTGATCCATAGGCTGGAGGTCCTAGACTACCAAGAAACGACCTGTAACCTGAATTCATTTGATAACATGTACTGTTACGCCACACTGTGGTAGCTATGGACTCCAGGTGTGGTGCTGTAGGATCAGCACTGGACTGCAGACCACAAGATCAGCTATTCAAACCCACTAGCTGCTGCTCAGAAACCCTATACAGGATCACTATGAGTCTGAATTGACTCGATGGCCCTTAATAATAAATGTTAGCTATGACCATCCAGTAGTAAGCATGGAAATGTAGCTGCTTCATTCAGAATACTGTATTGTCATCAGAAACAATATAGAAGAGCAGTAGTTGTAGAAGACATGTAAGAAACAGTAATTGTTACAGTAAGAATAACAGCTATTATTTATGAAATGCATATTATGTATAAGGCACCTCATTGTGTTTTGCAGCCTCAGACATACCTCTAACCTCTCTATTCTTTAATTTCTTCAAATAAATGTTCAGTAAAATATTCTTATTATTGTCCTGAGTAGTAGGAGTTTTTAGATGAAAATAGCAGAGTATGACATGCCGTAGGTATCCCTGGGTAGTGCGAACTATATACAAGCTCAACTACTGGCTGAAAGGTTGCAGGTTTGAACCCACCAGAGGTGCCTTGGAAGACAGCCTAGCAATCTGTTTCCAAAAGGTCACAAACTAGAAAATCCTATGGAATACTTCCACTCTGTCTGCGTGGGGTTGCCGTGAGTCAGGATGAACTTGACATCAACTGTTAACAGCGTCATGATACGCCAGGCATTGATTTAATGTATTAATACATATAATACCATAGTTCTCTGTGAATGATGTAATTATTCCATACTTACAGATGAAGGAATTGAGGTTTAGAGGAATTAAGTGCTTTGCACCATGTTACACAGCCAATAAAAGGAACCAGGTTCATACCTAAGCCTCTCTGTATATGCTGTGGCTATGCTACTGTGGCAATTCACTGCTTACCTATCTGCCTGCCTGGCCTGTGTGGTTCCTTCTCCACCACATTTACAGCCTGCTTTGAGAATAGAATATTCATTTGGAGCTTTGTTTTCCTGTCTTTGAATGAAAATGATATGTTCTTTATAGGAGAGTTGAATTTCCATCTTGCATTAAGTTTATCCCTTTTACTGAAATGTTGTTGTTGTTAAGTGCTGTCAATTCAGTTCTGACTCATAGTGACTCTGTATAGGGTTTCCTAGGAGTGATGGGTGAGCTTGAACCACCAACTTTACAGTTCAAACCGACCTTTCAGTCCAGTGCATTAACCCACAGCACTGCACCAGGACTCCTATATTAGGAGAAATATGATATTTTTATATTAGGTGAAATATTCCTATATTAGGTGAAATTCCTATATTAGATGAACTATAGTTGTTGTCGAGTGCTGTTGAGTCAATTCTGACCCATAGCGACCCTGTATAGGGTTTCCAAGGAGCAGCTGGTGAGTTTGAACTGCCGACCTTGCAGTTCAAATGGCTTTTCAGTCTGGCATATTAACCCACAGCACCACACCAGAACTCCTATTAGGGCTGTACAAATGAACAACTTTACTATTCATGGGGTCAGTGTTGACTATTGACTGATTCCATGGTGAGTCTGATGCGTTCAATTTAATTTGGCAACCTGATGACTAAAGAATTGAAAAACAGTGGAACTACCTATACTTCATTTGATCTCCTTAAACTGTATAGGAAAATAATTTATGCAGGCACACAACAGCATCAATATGGAACATGCACAGACTTAGCTCTTTTGAGCTCATATTGGGCATCTGTCAGCTTCATGACTTAGACCCTGGCTTTAGGAAACTTGAGAATATTCTAGAAGTAGGGATTAGATAGAAGTGGGTATAGTATTGTTCTGGATATACCAAATAAGATACTGTATTTGTTTGGTAGGCAGTAAGGACAAATTGAAGACTTTTCATAGTAAATTGGAAAGAAGAAAGAGGAGAAAAACTAGTTGTTGTTAAGTGCTGCCAAGTCAGTTCTGATTTACAGCGACTCTGTACAGGGTTTCCAAGTAGTGGCTGGTGAGCTTGAACCACAGACTTTGTAGTTCAAGCTGACCTTGCAGTCCAATGCATTAACCCACAGCGCCACACCAGTACTCTAGTTAGGAGGCAGAATATGTCATATTAAAGGTTGACGTGCTACATTAAATTTATAAATTATTTCTTTGTTTGACTAATCAAAGTGTGTGTTTACTTTTTTTTTAATTGAAAAGCAGCAGCAGGTTCTTCAGTATACTTAGAACATTGGGATCAAGAGTCTCATGGTGGTTCTTCAGTGTGAGATACTTTCATTAGGATATAATTATGATAAACTTGCTATAGCATTCCTCTCTAAATAAAGTATCAAGTGTTTAATCAGGATATTCAAAACCTTTAAAATCCTGACCTTATCTGTATTCAAGACTCATTTCCAATGACTTCCTACCATACCCACATTTCATCCATGTCAAACACACTATCATACTGTCCCTTTGCCTGAAGCATCTTTATTTCCCCTTATTTGTCACTTTAAGTAGGAATCAGATATCTCATTTATCTGATTTTGTAGCCATCTCTTTTATCTTTTTGTAGCCATCCCTAGCTAACCTCACTGTATTATAGTGAAATGTGCAAAGACCTGGACTTGAAATTAAAAGGGAAGAACTCACTCAATATTTCTCAAGCTAAAACAACTGAAGAAAAAAATTAAATCTGGGGTTGCCGTAAAGAAGGTCTCTATGGGCCGAATATTATACCAAAAAGAATGGATCGATGTTTAACCACTTCAAGATCAAGAACCAATGGAATTGGAGGAAAAAGTCCAAACTGCACTGAAGGCATTTTGGGGGTGGGGATGGGCAGAAAAACTCCAGGAATTGATGGACTACAAATTGAAATATTACAACAAACTGAAGCAGCAAAGGAAACACTCACTAATCTATGCCAAGAAATTTGGAAGACAACTACCTGACCAACTGATTGGAAGACATCATGTTTGTATCCATTCCTAAAAGAGTTGACCCAATGGAATGTGGACATCATCAAACATTATTATTACTATCACATGCAAGTAAAATTTTGCTGAAGATAATTTATAAACATTTGTAACAGTACATTGACAGGAAACTGCAAGAAATTCAAACCAGATTCAGAAGAGGACGTGGAGCTAGGGACATCCTTACTGATATTAGATGTACCTTCGCTAAAACAGAATACCAGAAAAAATACTTACATATGCTTTATTGACTATGCTAAGGCGTTCAACTCTGCAGATCTGGAAAAGCTGTGGAAAACAACTTCAAAGAATGGATATTCCAGAACAATTAATTATGCTCATGAAGAACCTGTTCATAGACCAAAAAGCAGTCATTCAGATAAAACAAGGGATACTGAGGGGTTGAAAATCAGGAAAGGTGGTATCAGGGTTGTATCTTTCCCCCATACTTATTAAATCTATATGCTGAGCAGATAACCCCAGAACTGAGCTATATGAAGAGGAACATAGCATCAGAATTGGAAGAAGGCTCACTAACAGCCTGTAATATGCAGATCTTACACCCTTGCTGGAAGCAAAGAGGACATAAAATACTTACTGATGAAGATCAAAGGCCACAGCCTTCAGTTTGGGTTGTACCTCAATGTTTAAGAAAACAAAAATCCTCACCATTGGACCAATAAATAACATCATGATAAGGAGCGAGAAGATTGATGTCAAAGACATCATTTTGCTTGGATCCACCATTAACACCCATGGAACCAGTAGTTAAGAAATCAAATGATGTATTGTGTTAGGCAAATCTGTTGGAAAAGACCTCTTTAAAGTGTTCAAGAGCAAAGATGTCAGTTTGAGGACTAAGGTGTGCCTGATCCAAGCCATGGTATTTCCAATAGCCTAATATGTATGTAAAAATTGGACAGTGAATAATGAAGATTATGGAAGAATTGAATTATGGTGCTGGAGAACAATATTAAAAGTACCACCGGCTGCCAGAAAAATACAAAATCTATCTTGGAAGAAGTACAGCCAGAATGCTCCTTAGAAAGTAGGGTAACGAAACTTAATTTCTCATATTTTGGATATGTTACCAGGAGATACCAAGGAGCTCTGGTAGCATAGTGGTTATGAATCGGGCTGCTAAACTGAAGGTCGGCAGTTCAAAACTACCAGCGGTTCCGTGGGAGAAAGATGAGGCGTTCTGCTTCCGTAAAGATTTACAGCCTCAGAAACCCTGTGCAGGGTCACTACGAGTTGGAACCGACTCCACGGTGCTTAACAACAACAACCAGGAGGTACCAGTCTCTGGGAAAGGACATCATAGTTGGTAAAGTGGAGGATCGGTAAAAAAGAGAAAGACCACCAATGAGATGGATTAGCACAGTGGCAGCAGCAATGGGCTCAAGCATAACAACAATTGTGAGGATGGCACTGGATTGGGCAGTGTTTTATTCTGTTGTACATAGGATTGCTTTAAGTCAGAACCAACTCGCTAGAACCTAACAACAGTTTTTTCTTTGGAAAATTTAATCAGTCCTTCCTGTGATATTTTCTAATTGTCACAAACATTGTCACAAGTGTTTGTGCTTTCTTAGCTCCCAAGACTTTGACCTTCTTTAGTTCCTATTCTAAGTAGCTTTATGTCCCCTGTGCCTCACATAGTACCTTGCATAACATTGTATCTCTTTTCTGAATGAATATATAAACCAACAAATGAATGAACGAGATGGTAGTGAATGTAGGAATGCTACATTGGTTAGTAGCTGCCTTGCATTCCTTTGCCATCCTGCTGGGCATGAATGTGCTGAATTTTGGTCCAGTTGCTGTGGAAACATGCTTGAGATACAGAACTGGGTTACAGTCAGTCGTCTTCTAACCAGGAGTACCTATTCATTATGCTATCCACATCCTGACCGCCAAGAGCCTAAGAAAGCCCCTTGAGAGATGAGAATGACTCTCCAAAATTACAAAACCAATGTTTGCTGAATTAAATTTCTTTGAATAACTGTGTTACATTTGGACTAAGTATGTATTTTCCATAAGTGAGGGAAGTTTAACATTTTAATGTGTAAGAGACCTTTGACTTCATTTTTATAAATAGGAGTTCATATTTTCTTAGATCACATTTTTAATGATTAAATTATAGATACCATGGCTATGTCTATGCTGTTTATTTTGTAACTTTACATGTGCTAACTATAATGAATTGTATGAATTGAAAAGAAATCAGTACAAAGTTTCATGCTATATGCAGCTTTATTCTCCAAGAGGCATATGCTAAATATTGCTATAATTCTTTATTCTAGTTAATACAAATATTTTGAGTTGATACCACATTATATAATGCATTTGTAAACTGCCTTTTTCTTTTGTGTGTAGAAAACTATTTCATATGGCAGGACCATTTAACTAACCATTTTAATTACAGAATAGAATAGCTTTCCCTTTTCATTATATGCTAAATATAAAAGTCAAATGTTTAACTTATTTTCTAGTACATTTAATTAAGTTTTTGGAAAAAATGCTTTCAGTTTTAGCATATAATATTAACCTAGCTTAGCTCTAAAAAGAATTTGGCATACCTGAATAATCTGCATTCTTTAATATACCCTGTAAAAAGCCGTGGAGTCCTGGTGTGGTGCTATAGCATAAGCACTGGACTGCAAGGTTGGTTTGAACTGCAAGGTTAGTGGTTCAAACTCACCAGCTGCTTTTGGAAACCCTAAATGGGGTCTCTGTGAGTCAGAACTGACTTGATGGCACTTCACAACAACAACAAAAGGAGCCCTGGTGGCAATGGTTAAGCACTCAACTGCTCAGCTGAAAAACAAAGATATAATAATAATCTAACAAAATTTAAGGCAGTGGGTTTTAATTGCCAAATAACACAGTGGGTGTGGTGGTAGATAAGGAAAAAGAAAGACCTGGGTATGATAGTTTAAATTTGTGAGACAAGCACTCAGGTAGACCTTGAAAAATGGGTACTCAAAAAACCAAACCAAAACCCCTCGCAATTTCGACTCATAGCTATCCCATATAGGTCTTCTGAGAGTGCAAATCTTTAGGAAAGTAGGTAGCCTAATCTTTGTCCTGCAGAGTGATGAGTGGGTTTGAATCACTGACCTTAAAGTTAGTAGCCCACTTGCTTAGCCCACAGCACTATCAGGGCTCCTTGACAAATGGGTCATTGCTGTTGTTGGGCCATCGAGTTGATTCCAACTCATCTAACCCTGTATAGGTTTCCAAGAAGCGGCTGGTGAGTTTTGGGCTAAGTATATGGAGAGGAAGCAGAACATCCCAAACAATGAAAATGTCAAGAGCAAGACTGTCAATGCTAAAAATGTCCACGTGGGTTCAGGAGGCGGGGAGAAGATAAGCTTGTCTGAGAAAGAGCTGAGAATATGCTTGGGAATAAAACAAGAAAGATTTTATGTTAAGATTAAGATTTGATTTCTGGTTCTTAAGTGCCAGGCTAACGAATTTCAGGTTAATTCTGAGAGCATTAAGAGACCACTGAGTTTTTTGAACAGGGCAGTGACAAAAATCAACAACAAATCACTGGGGAATTTTTTTAAAAAAACCTGTTTAACAGAAATAATGCAGAACTTCATAGAGTGACATGAAGTAATGGACAATGTATGCTACTATATATTTAAAAAATGCAAGGTGCAGAATAATTTACATGTTGTGCAGCACTCTTTGTAATGGCGGCTGTTAGTGTCATTATATGCTAAATGTAAAAGTCAAATATTTAACTTAAATTCTAGTGCATTTAATTAAAAAAAAAAAAAAACCTGGAAAAAATGCTTTCATTATTAGCATATAACATTAACCTAGCTTAGCTCTAAAAAGAGTTTGGCATACCTTAATAATATACATTCTTTAATGTGCCATGTAAAAAGCCCTGGAGTCTTGGTGTGGTGCTATAGCTTAAGCATGTTTGTGTGCATCTGCTTCAAAACATTTGAAGGATAAACCCAAAGGGAGAGGAGGGGACAGGGAAGAAGTGAGTACATTAGTTTTGACTTAAGAATCATGTAAAGAATGAGTGATGGAAAGAGCACACTAGTATTTAATTAAGGAAACAGTGTCCTAGAAATAGAAGGTTAGATAGTGAGGAAAAAGCACTTCACTACTTAAAAAGGAAGTAAGCCTAGGAGTCACAGTCCTTCTGTTCCTTCATTGCTCCTAGTTATTCTTGTAACAATGTAAACATGGAAGTATTTTAGGCAGAGTAAAGATCTGCAGAACTAATTAAGGGGAATTCAGGCTGGAGACAGACATTGGCATCCAAACATCAGGAGATGAAGACTGAGACAATGGTTGCTATTTATCAAGCACATATTATCACTAGTATTCTGACCTGAGATAACCTCATTTGGTTTTTTTATTTTTTGGGGACTGAACTCTTTCTTTTTAATGAGAAAATCTTATTCAACAGGAGGCATATTTTTTTTTTTCAAGGTTCAATCTCCAGTTTTTCCCAAGTTTTCATCACACTGCATAACTAACCACTAGTGCTCTTAAATCAAGTTTAGACTAACTGTCAAGTTATAAAACAAACTCTGATAAAAGTTCCATTATTTTGTTTCAAGATGGATTTTTATTTTAATCAGAGAAGATTAATTACTTCCTCTTTTTCAGTGCGGCTGTAAATAAGACTTCATGAAAAGCTTTTTTCAGGAAAAGTAGTGAGAGTGATAAGAGATTGAGGAATAGACTTGTTTCCATTATTTGTGACATATAAATCCTACAATAAACACACCAAGCATTAGAATTTGGCCCTAGGTAGAGTGAATATGCTTCCTCTGCCCTTGTCCCTAATCAATTCCCTGTGCCTGGCTAACTCTTAGTTCATTTTGCCATTATTGCTGTTGGTCTTGTGTCGATAAGTGCCATTGAGTTGGTTCCGAATCATAGCAACCCAATATAGGGTTTCCAAGAAGTGGCTGGTGAGTTTGAACCACCTATTTTGTGGTTAACAATCCAGTGTTTATCCTACAGTGCTACACCAGGACTCTGATAGTTCTATTAGATGCCCCTTTTTTATTTCAGATATTCTTTCATATATTTAACACAGTGCTTTCTATTAAGGGTCATAAACCTTTCAGCAAAGACTAGTTTCTAGCTTCTCTTTTGCTTTAAAATATACCTCTCTGGTGAAACAATGAGTTCCCTCACCAGTATTTATCTCATTCTGATATACTTTTGGCTCAAAGGATTGGAAGTGGATTGTCTGCCTCTCTGTTACTAGAAGAGACAAATTTAATTTACTTTTAAAGTTACTAGTATTTACTTATGAATACTCTCTTTTCTGCCTCTCCACTTTCTCAGGTATGAATGATTTGGCTTCCTTAAATAGCTATTTTAGGGTCCATCAAAGATTTACCTTCAGTGTGGGTTACACCTCAATGTAAAGAAAACAAAAATTCTTACCACTGGACCAAAAACAACATTCATAAAAATGGAGAAAAGATTAAAGTGATCAAAGACTTCACTTTGCTCGGATCAGCCATTAACACTCATGGAAGCAGCAGCCAGTAAATCAAATGACATACTGCATTAAGCAAATCTGCTGCAGAAGACCTCTTTAAAGTGTTGAAGAGCAAAGATGTCAGCTTGAGTACTAAGGTGTGCCTGATCCTAGCCATGGTATTTTCAATAACCTCATAGCCACCTGAAAGTTGGACAGTGAATAAGGAAGACTGTAGAAGAATTGATACATTTGAGTTATGGTCTTACAGGAGAATATTGAAAGTACCATGGACTGCTAAAAGAAACAATAGATCTATTTTGGAAGAAGTACAGCCAGAGTGCTCCTTGGAGGCCAAGATGACCAAACTTCGCCTCTCATACTACAGACATATTGTCAGGAGGGACAAGTCACTGGAGAAGGATATCATGTTTGGTAGGGTGGAGTGTCAGAGGAAAAGAGGAAGACCCCCAACGAGATTGACTGGCCAAGTGGCATCATTGATGGACTCAAATGTGGCAACAGTAGTGAGGTTGGCCCAGGATTGGGCAGTGTTTCGTTCTGCTGTGCATAAGGTCGCTATGGGTCGGTACCGACTCGATGGCAGCTAACAACAACAACAACAACAACTGCATTAAGCAAATCTGCTGCAGAAGATCTCTTTAAAGTATTGAATAGCAAAGATATCAGTTTGAGTACTAAGGTGTGCCTGATTCTAGCCATGGTATTTTCAGTAATCTCATAACCATCTGAAAATTGGACAGTGAATAGGGAAGACCATAGAAGAATTGATACATTTGAGTTATGGTCTTGAAGGAGAATATTGAAAGTACCATGGACTGCCAAAAGAACAAAGCAGTTTATATTGGAAGAAGTACAGCCAGAATGCATCTTCGAAGCCAGGATGGCTAGACTTCATCTCTTATACTTCGCACTTTTTATCAGGAGGGACCAGTCTCTGGAAAAGGGTATCAGGTTTGGTAAAGTGGAAAGTCAGGGAGGAAAAAAAAAAAAAAAAAACACACAAGAAAAAAAATTCACACAGTGGCCACAGAAATGGGTTCAGGCTTAGCAACGATTGTGAGGTTCGTGCGGGACCGGGCAGTGTTCTCTTCTGTTGTGCAAAGGGTTGTTGTGAGTTGGTGCTTAGTCAATGGCACCTAAAAACAACAACATACATTTTGCAAGCTATGTGGATCATGGTTATGAATATTTTTTAATTTGATGATTACTCTTTAACACCAAAAATGTTTTTCAGATCCCCACTTGTTTGTAATATCTTTGACTGATAAAATGCATAACAAAATAGTGACTTGGTACTTAATAGTTATAAGTTAATTTGTATTTTGTTAATCACACCAATACTTCCATAAGTGGGAATTATAATTATTACATTCATATTGTTAGGCATTATTTAATCAAACTGTAGATGATGTTCTGTGTACGTTTGGATTATGAAACCCCTGCAGTATGATTTCAGACTGTTAAAGTCTGGGGATAGTATAGAATGAATTCCTCGTAAGTACCTGCCATGTTGTGCTTCTCATGTTTATACATTTTACTTTTATTTTGGTTATGAATTGGGCTGCGAACCGCAAGGTCAGCAGTTCAAAACTACCAGCTGTTCCGCAGGAGAAAGATGAGGCTTTCCGTTCCCGTATAAGATTTACAGCCTTGGAAACCCTGTACAGGGTTGCTATGAGTCGGCACTGACTCCATGACACTTAACAACAACAACAGTGTGATGTTATATTTGACCCATGAGTTGTTTAGAATTATCTGATGTTCCTGGTTTCTAAATTAATTACATACATGAAGGTCAGAAAATATAGCTAGATGATGCCAATCCTTGAGTTATGCTATTGTTTGTTTTATGACTTAGCAAATGATCAATTTCATAAAAAACTTTTTATTTTGAGTTAAGTGAAGGTTTACAGAACAGATCATCAGTTTTGCATTCAACAAATAATGTACACTTTGTTTAATAATAAATTATTGTAAATCTTCCTTCTTGTTGCTGTTAAATGTTAATCCGACTCTTAATATCTAGCAACCCTGTATAGGGTTTCCAAGGAGTGGCTGGTGGGTTTCAACTGCCGACCTGACAGTTAGCAATCTAATGCTTATCCTATAGCACCACATCAGGGCCCCCTTTGTTTCCTTATGGGACTTGAAAGTACTTTTTCTAATTGTTGAATTACTATACTATTCTAGGGATATCCATTAGATCAAACTAGTTAACTCTGTTGTTAGTTAAAATGCTCTCTATACCTACTGAGTTTTGCCTTTTGTATCAGTTACTGAAGGAGTTATATAAAGTACCCCACTCTGATGATGGTAGATTTCTGTGTTTCTTCGTGTTGTTTTGTCAATTTTTGTTTTATAAATGAGACTTTTAAAAGGTGATAAGTGTTGAAAACTATGATATTTCCCTGCTAAATGCATATTGACTCTACTTTTCTTTTCCTCTTGATGTTTTACCAAATCTTTTATCTAGTACTATTTCAATCTCATAACATTTTGCACCATATTTGTGAGTTGCAGTGAGGGCTTAAATGCTGCAGTATATGCTTTCTTCTGTTAAATGTGTCTCTTTAACAGTAGAGTTGTACATTTTGTTTCATTTTTGCATTGTCTCAAAATTGTTATCTTTTAAATTGAGATTTAAATCCATTTGCATTTATTGTAGCTATTGATGTATTTGCTTTTATTTCAGCCATCTTTCTTCTGTTTCCTACCTGTATCATTTCTGGTGCTGTTTTTATTTATTTTGGATTTATTCATTTGTTGTGGTTGTTGTTTTAAGCACTCCATTATTTTCCGGCATCCAGTGGTACAGAAATTAAGTCCTCATCAAGTCCTCATTGGCCATACCTTCAAAATGCTTATCCTATGTGACCATTTTTCATCATTTTCCCTACTGCCCCTCTCATCTGTACCACTGTGACCATCTCTCTCTCATCCGGTCCTCGTCAGTAACCTCTTCCTACTCAAAATGTAGTCATTTTTCCTCAAGCAACAGAAGGCATCTTTTAAAAATATAAAACTCTTTCGTCTACTTGAAACAATCCAATGACTTATAACACTCAAAATAAAACCCAAAGTCCTTCCCTAGTGGCCAATAGGATGATACTTGGGCTTGTCCTTGCTATATCTCTGAGCTCGTATTCTTTCTCTCTCCCTTTTCCATGCTCTTCTTAAGTTACAGTGACCTCTTGTCCTTCACACATGACAAGTTTACCACCTTCTTTCTCTTTAAAATGTTTTCTCACTTTATTTAGACAGCTGTCACTGTCTCAAAGGAGCTATCGCTGATGAACCTTTTTTAAATATCTGTATCAATTAGACACTGCTGCATAAAATTCTCAGTGGTACACACCTGCAGGTCAGCAGGGCCTGGGCTAATATATGTTGGGATTGATTCGCTGCTTTCTTTCAATTCAAGATTTGTCTAGATTGGCATTCTGGTACAGGTTAAACACATACCTCCTCCACGCCTGTAATTTTTGTATCCCTGAGTAGAGCAAGAATTAACACACTTGTCTAGTAACTGAAAGATTGGTAGGTCACAGTCCACACAGAGGTACCTCTGAAGAAATGCCTGGCAATCGACTTTTCAAAAATCAGCCATTAAAAACTCTGTGGAGTGTATTTTTACTCTCTTACACATGAGGTTACCATGAGTTGGAGTTACACATTATGGAATAAGATGTCCAATGAATATTTATTGACTAAATGAATGATGGAATGAGTAAGTGTAATCGAATTTTAAAGGACAAAGGAATTTTTTAAAAAAGTATAATGGAAGCTAAGTAATTCACTTCATCTGGACTTTTTTTTTTTAGCATGTGAAAGGATTGATTGAAGAACCTGAGGTGACTTTGCCATGTCTCCTGTTTTATTTTCACATGTGCAGATCAGAGAACAGGCATCTGCTTCTCAGGCCTGGTGAATGGTCGCTGTGCACAGGAGCTCCCAGGCCGAATGACGAAAATGCAGTGCTGCTGCGAGCCTGGCCGCTGCTGGGGGGTGGGAACCATTCCTGAGGCCTGTCCTGTCAGAGGCTCTGGTGAGTAACTGCATGCTCCAGCTCTTCAGGAGGACATTCTTAGGGAAATTAGAAGCACTTTGTGCTTTGTTTTAATTCTTCAAGTCAAGTCATATTTTTATTCCCGTTAGTATTTTCAATATGATTTGATGTGTTTTATGAAAGATAGATCAGCATCATTTATTTGGGATCAGTACTGATAATTCACAGTCTACTAATATAAAAAAAAAAAATTCTAAAATCTAATGACAACTTATTTTTGCTTTATTTTTTAAAGCTAATTTTGAATTCCAGAATTTTAGTTCAGTTTTAAAAACATCCTAATCTTTCATTCAAGAGTTTGAGTATCTTTGAATAACACAAGTCTACCCTCATTTATGAGGAGCTCTGGTAGTGTAGTGGTTACGAATCGGGCTGTGAACCACAAAGTCAGCAATTTGAAACTACCAGCTGTTCCGCGGGAGAAAGATGAGGCTTTCTGCTCCCGTAAAGATTCACAGCCTCAGAAACCCTGTACAGGGTCGCTATGAGGCAGTTCCAACTCCACAGCACATAACCACCACCACCTTCATTTATGGAAGCCTGGTGTGGTGCTGTGGGCATCAGACTGCAAAGTCATTTGAACTGCAAGGTCAGTGGTTCAAGTTCACCAGCTCTCTTTGGAAACGCTATATAGGGCCGCTATGGGTCGGAATCAACTCGATGGCACTTAACAATAACAACAGCCTTCATTTATGGAGTCCTGGTGTGGCTCCGTAGGATAAGTACTGGACTGCTAACCAGTTCAACCCACCAGCCACTCCTCAGAAACCCAATACAACCTTCATTTATATTTCATTCTTTAGTACCCTAATCTTGTAATATCTCAATTCTTGAAGATATTTTCTGTTGTTACTAATAGCATTGAAAATTAAAAATAAAAGATTAAGAGGATACCTTTCATTTGGCTTGCTATATTGGCTGCCATATAACTGAGGCTATGTTTGCAAATTATTTTAGGAAGAATGAAAAGGAGCTCCTCATATAATATGAACAGTAAAATACAATTAATATTTATCATATAAATGTTTATGTATTTTATTACATTACATTATCTTTTTTCATTGAACCCTGGTGGCTCATTCAAGCACTAGACTGCTAACCAGAATCTCTGTGGTTTGAACCCACTGCCTTGCTCCCAAAGATGTGGCAGTCTGCTTCTGTAAAGCTTTATAGCTTTGGAGACCATATGGAGCAATTCCACTTTGTTCTGTGAGATTACTATGAGTCAAACTTGACTTGGGGCAATGAGTGGAAAATCTTTTCACATTAAATTATAAACATGATAAAAATAATTAAATGTTTGAAGTTATACTTATAATGATATGTACCTCTGTATACTGTTATGGAGGAAAAAATAAATTCACACTTTCAAAGTCTGTAAGCCATAAAATACCAAAATCATGTGATTAAACAAAAAAGCACAGGATATGATTTTGAAATCTTACAGCTTTACTGGAGTCCTGATGTGGGGCAGAATGGCAAGCACTGAACTGCAAACCACAGGTTGGTGGTTTAAAAACAGCAGTCACTCTTGGAAAACCCTATACAGGGTCGCTATGAGTCAAAATTGACAGCGCTTAACAGCAGCATAGGTTTACAAGTAATAAATAGTGTTGTTGTAGTTAAGTGCCGTTGAGCCGGGTTCCGACCCATAGCAACCCTGTATAGGGTTTCCAGCAGCTTTGAACAGCCAATCTTGCAGTTCAAACTGACTTTGCAGTCCAGCGCATTAACACACAGCACCACACCAGGACTTACATAAAGTTTCTGAGGCTGTAAATCTTTATGGAAGTAGAAAGCCTAATTTTTCACCACAGAGCAGCTGGTAGATTTAAACTGCTGACCTTGCATTTAGCAGCCCAGATCATAATCCACTATGCTATCAGGGTTCCCCTATTAAATATTAATATTAATACTGAAATAGTTAGTCATGTTAAAGAATTTTAATTTCTTAAGATCCAGTTCCCAAATTCTGAGAACGATTAAGGAATTTAGGCAGTTGCTTACGTTATTGTTTTTATTTTTCGTTTCACCACTGTTATTTGACAAATAAGGAACGGATTTTAAAATTTACTGGACCTTGTCTAACATAGAAAACATTTATTCTAAAGCCATATTGATACTAAATCCCTTAAGGAGAAGAGAGGAAAAAGGAAAAATATGTAGGTTCAATAATAATGAGAATTCAAGTACAGCCAAATATGCATAATGAATTACCTAAAGATTTCATTTTCATTTATTTAAATAAATGTCTTACCTTTACAATTATGTGTCAGGAATTTTATGAATGTCACTGTGGTCAGTAAATCAAAATGTGCATGTAGGTAGTTCTTTAGTTATACAATTCAGCAAAAATAATTTTATATTTTTACTGTTGTTGTTAAGTGTTGTCAAGTCAGTTCTGACTCATAGTGACCCAATGTTGGATTTCCATGTTTGAACTGCTACAGGCCGTGTGGTTCAAACCAACCTTGTGATCAAGTGCTTTATCCTATAGCACCACACCCCAGGATTCCTTATAGAGTTTATAGGTTTTCACTTAATTTCTAATTTTGAATTATCTGTGACTTTTCCTGCTACTGCCAACACTAGAAATGCTTTATCAAGATACCCATCTTACTCATCCCATGCTATATAGATAATCTAAATGATCTGTTACAATATGCACATTTCTTTTACTAAACAGAAAGATAAAAACATATGTCTTTAACTGAGCTTTCTTTTCTTCTAGAGGAATATCGCAGACTTTGTATGGAAGGGATTCCAATAGGAGGGGTGCCTGGGAGTGCTGGTTCCAGACCTGGAGGCGCAGGAGGGAATGGCTTTGGACCAGGTGGGCCTGGCTTCATCCCTGTCCCTGGAGGCAATGGCTTTTCTCCTGGTGTTGGTGGAGCTGGTGTAGGAGCTGGAGGACAGGGACCCATCATCACTGGACTAAGTGAGTGTTCTAGTTACCTGCCTTAAGTGGTATTTATAATCTCTAACATCTTTTTAATTGTGTGTATGGAGCGTGTGTGTGTAAAAACCTATTCAAGGGTCAACTGTGTAAGGTAGTAATAAAAAATTCTTAGAAAATGTTTCATAAACTTTCTGTTACGCTGGAGAAATGAATGTCTGTGGCCTCTTTTTGGAAATACAAATGTGAGCTCAGTAATACGCCAGTCCAGATGACGTCCTCACGAAGAACATTTTTTGGTTGCAGTGTATTTCATTTGGCAGCAGGCAGCCACCCTGTTCATGTACCTCTTGAATTATTTTCCAGAACCATTTCTCAACTGAGATAAACTGAATTAGTCTTGCTCTGTGCCTGTCCAAATATTATCATGCAAATATCTTTCTTTTCCTCACTCTTTTTTGTTAAGTAACTTAAGAAATCGAGAACTGTGGGCTTCTGGCCAGAAGTGGCTTTGGTGTACTTGACATTTCAGTTCATATTTTTTTAAAGAACTGCTCTTGCTTATATTATTTAATGATGTCCCACAGTGTTATGTTTATTCCTTTTGGCATATTGCCTATTTACTTTGTCTGAATATTCAGCAGAGTTGCAAAAAGGAATAAGAAAAGCCTCAGATGTATAGTAGAAAATTCCTGAAATTTAAAAAAAGGCATCATTATGGGCAACAT
>NW_006408665.1:4356493-4448977 GCF_000296735.1 Chrysochloris asiatica | reverse complement strand
TGTGTCCAAGAACATTTTTAGATCCTTTTCATTAAGGTTTTAATTAAAAATAGAATAACGTAGGCTTTAATACACACTTGAATCATTTACTAATACGTATCCTTTTCAAAATCAAGTCTAAGGAAAGTAAGGTATGTGATAATGATTCGGGGTTTTTTCTTGTGCTTTAATTTTCTGTAGCAATCCTGAATCAGACAATAGATATCTGTAAGCACCATGCTAATCTTTGTTTAAATGGACGCTGCATACCGACGGTTTCCAGCTACCGATGTGAATGCAACATGGGTTATAAGCAGGATTCAAATGCAGATTGCATAGGTATGTTCATGATTCTTTAATCTGTCTCACTTTGTTTTTTTAATAACTGTTAGACTATAGGAATAAATTGAATGTATATATGTGAGAGGGAAAAAAAAAGTCTTGAAATAAAAATAATGTTCAAGCTGCCTCTCCACATACACACTCTTCCATATGTTTCCATTCACCTACTGCTGAGCTAAGTGACCTCAAGAATCACCCACCTTTCGGGGTACTGCATATTTGTGTACCTCTCTCTTTGTTTTCATCTTTCCTTCTGTCCTTTCTTTCTCTCCCTCCCTCCCCAGAATTGCTTAGTGTCTTAGTGAAGATTCTCCAAAGAAACAGACAGTCCAATAATCTATAGAGAGAGACAGAGAAAGAGAAATTAAGATTCACTTTAAATAATTGACTCGCATAATTGCGAGAGTGGTAAGTCCAAAAACCATAGGTCAGGAGACAGGCTGGAAACTGTTTAAACACTTTGGAGGTGGAATTCTTTTCCCTTGGGAAACCTCAATGTTATTCTTTTAAGGCCTTCAACTGATTAGATGAGGCCTACGGGTTAATGCACCTGGACTGCAAGGTTGGTGGTTCAAGCTCACCAGCCACTCCTCAGAAACCCTATACAGGGTTTCCATGAGTTGGAACTAACTCCATGCTATTCCAACAGAAACCAACATTATGGAAGGCACTTTACTTAGGATCACCTTAGGTGCTTTACTTAAGGTCAACTGATTCAAATGTTAATCACATATTGTTGTTGCTGTTAAATTCCCACCCATAACAACCCTGTATAGATTTCCTAGGAGCAGCTTGTGAGCTTGAACTGCTAATCTTGCAGTTCAAATGACTTTGCAATCCAGCGTATTAACTTGGAGTACCACATCAGGACTCCTAATCACGTGTCACCACAGTCATAACAACATCTAGATTAGTGTCTGAATGAACAACTGGACATCATAGCCTAGCCAAGTTGATAAACAAATGTAACCATTATACTTAGTTCATAATATAAATGAAAGATTAAAAGGAATCTATGTAGCAGTTAACATATTTTGAAATGGATTTATAAAACAATCAGTTTTTATAGAAGACAAGGCAAATAAGGGGTTCTAAATACTGGCACTCCAGAATAGCAATTCTCAAATGTTTTGATCTCAGGACCCCATTTGAGATCTTAAAAGTTATTAAAGAGTGTTATTTATCAATAACAATGACTTCTAATCATCTTATTAGAAGTCAAAGATAAAAATTTGCAAATGTTATTTATATTTAAATGACATTAACAAGCCCATTTCATGTTAACCAATAAACTTTTAATGGAAAGATTATTTTCTAAAACAAAAAATATTGAAAAGTTTGTCTTTTTTTGCATTTTTTTCAAATCTTTTTAATAGAAGACAGCTGGATTATAGTATCTTCTGTTTTTAATCTGTGGTGATACATTGTTTTGGTGGAAGAATGCAATGAAAACCCATCTTCAAACAGATATGTAGCTGGAAAAGAGGAGGAATATCTTAATTGTCTTTTTAGAACTGCTGATATTTTTTGGCAGATTCTCATAGTTGCATTGAATAATTTGAAACCGTATCATTAAAATGTTTGTTCTCTGTTACATAAAAATTTTATAGAACTGTTTTGTTTTTGAATGAATTTTACATCATCATGTAGTGATCATTTGAAATACATGGCTGAATTATGCAGATCGTTCCAAAGCGACATGTCCCACTATAAATAAATCACACTTGATAATATTGTCATTGAATTTGTTGTTGTTGTTAGGTGACATCAAGTCAGTCCCTACTCATAGTGACCTTATGCACAACAGAACAAAACACTACCACGTCCTATGCTCAAAATCATTGCCATGCTTGAGTCCATGGCTACTGCCACTATACCAATCCATCTCATTGGGGGTCTTCCTCTTTTTCCTTAAATATCCAGTTTACCAAGCATGATGTCTGTCTCCAGGACTGGTCTCCCTTGGTAATACATCTGAAGTATAAGAGATGAAGTGTGACCATCCAGGTTTCTAAGGGGCAATCTGCTGTACTTCAACACAAATTTGTTTATTCTTTTGGGGGTCTTTGGTACATTTAATATTCTCAGCCAACACCATAATTCTAATGCATCAGTTCTTCTATAGACTTAAGTACTCACTGTCCAACATTCACCTGCATTTGAGGTTATTGAAAATACCACAGCTTGGATCAGGCGTACCTTAGTTCTCAAACTGACATCTTTGTTCTTGAATACTTCAAAGAGGTCTTGTGCAGCAGATTTGCATAATGCAATACATCGTTTGATCTTTTGATGGTTGATCCAAGCAAAATGAAGTCTTTGACAACTTTAATCTTTTCTCCACTATTAACATGATGTTATGTATGGTCCAGTGGTGAGGATTTTTAATTTCTTTACATTGAGGTGCAACACAGGCTACAGGCTGTGGTCTCTGATCTGCATAAGTATTTTAAGTCCTCTTCTCTTTCAGAAAGCAAATTTGCATCATCTGCATATCACAGGTCATGAATGAGTCTTCCTTCATTCCTGATGTCATATTCTTCTCATATAATTCAGCTTCTGAGATTATTAACTCAGCATAGAGATTGAATGTTGTTGTTAAGTGCCTTCAAGTTGGCTCCAACTCATAGCAACCCTATATAGGGTTTCCAAGGAGTAGCTGATGAATTTGAACTGCCGACCTTGCGGTTTTTGGTCCAGCGCTGACAAATACGGTGAAAGAATACAACCCTGGCACACACCTTTCCTGATTTTAACCCATTCAATGTCTCCTTGTTCTGTTTGAACGACTGCGTCTAGGTGTATGTACAGTTTGCTCATGTACAATTAAGTGTTCTGGAATGACCATAGTTGGCAAATTTATCCATAGATTAATTATGATCCACAAAATTGAATGCCTTTGCATAGTCAAATAAAACATCTTTCTGGAATTCTCTGCTTTCAGTCAAGATTTATCTCATGTCAACAGTGACATCTTTTGTTCCACATCCTCTTCTATATTGGGCTTGAAACTTTGGCAGTTCCCTGTCAGTGTACTGTTGCAGCTCTTTTTGAATTATCTTTAGCAAAACTTTGCTTGAATATGATATTAATGATATAGTCCAAAGATTTTCACATTCTTTTGGGTCACCTCTCTTTGAAATGAGCACAAATATGAATGTCTTCTAATCAGTTGGCTAGATAGTTGTCTTCCATATTTCTTGGCAGAGATGAGTGATGTCTGTAGTGCCACATCAGTGTGTTAAAGATTTCAAATTGTATCCCATCAATTCCCAGAGACTTGTTCTTTGACAATGCCTTCAGTGTACCTTCAACTTCTTCCTTCAGTACCACTGACTCTTGATCATATGGTACCTCCTGAAGTGATTGGACATTGACCATTTCTTTTTGGAACAGTTACTCTATGAATTCTGTCCATCTTCTCATGCTTTCTGCATCATTCAATATTTTGCATTAGAATCCTTCAATATTGCAAGACAAGTCTTGAATTTTTATCTTTAGTTCTTTCAGCTTGAGAATAGCTAAGCGTGTTTTTCCCATTTGGCTTTCTAACTTTAGATCTTTCAACATTTCGTTAGCAATACTTGACTTTGTTTTCTTGAGATGCCCTTTGAAATTTTCTGTTCAGCTTTTTACCTCTTCTTTTCTTCCCTTTGCTTTAGCAGCTATATACTAGAGAACACGTTTGAGATTATTTTCTGACATCCATTTTGGTCTTTTCCTTCTCTCTTTTCTTCTTAATGTTTTTTGTTTTGTTTTTTGCTTTCTTCCTTTGTGATGTTCTTGATGTCATCCCACAACTCTTTGGATCTTTGGCCATTAATGTCTAATGCATCAAATCTGTTTTTGAGATCTCTAAATTCAGTTCAGTTATGTTTAAGGTCATATTTTGTCTTTCACGGACTTGCTTAAGTTTCTAAAGCATCAGCCTGTACTTGCATAGGAGTAATTGATTGTTCCACAGTCTGCCCTGGTCTTCTTGTGACTGATATGGAGCTTTTCCACTGTCTCTTCCCACAGATGTAGTCAATTTGATTTTGTGTATTCCATCTGGTGAGGTCCATATGTATAGTTTTCTTTCATGTTTGAAAAAATATATTTGTAATGAAGAAATCATTGGTCTTGCAAAATTCTATCTCCAGCATAGTTTCTACCATCAATTCCTTATGTTCCAACTATTGATCCTTCCTGTTTGTTTCCAAACTTTACATTCCATGCTCCAGTAGTTATCAATACATCTTGGTTGCATATTTAATCAATTTCAGACTGAAGAAATTGGTATAATTCTTCAGTTTCATCATCACTGACTTTCCCGGTTGGTGAGTAAATTTGAGTAGTAGTGGTATTAACTGATCTTCCTTGGATGTGTGTGGTTATTATCCTATGACAGATAGCATTATACTTCACTGTACGTCTTGAAATGTTCTTTTTGATGAAGAATATGACACCAATCCTCTTCAACATGCCATTCCTCATCTAATAGACCATATGATTGTCAGATTCAGAATGACCAATATCAGTCCACTTCAGTCCATTACCAGTGCCTAGGATATTGATCCTTATGCATTCCATTTCATTTTTGACAACTTCCAATTTTCCCAGGTTCATACGTTGTACATTACATGTTCCAGTCATTAATGGATGTTTACAGCTATTTCTCCTTATTTTAATTTGTGCCCCATCAGTAAATGAAGGTTCCAAAAGCTTTATTCCATCCTCCTCATCATGGGCAACTCTACTTTGAGGAGGTAGTTCTACCCAGTCATATTTTGAGTGCCTTCCAACCTGAAGGGCTCATCTTCTGACCCTGTATCTGACAGTATTTTAGTGCTATTCTTAGCGTTTCAGTATTCAATATGTTGTTGGTGTTTGATAGTGTTTCCCTGTTGTTCATAATGTTTTCAGTGGCTAAACATTCAGAAATAGTCTGCCTATCCTTTGTGGGCTGTCTTAGTCTGGAAACTCAGCTGAAACCTGTCCACCATGGGTAACCCTGCTGCTATTTAAAATACTGGTGGCACAGCTTCCAGCATTAAAGCAACACTTGCAAACCTCCACAGTTGGACAAACTGATGGATAACAGGAGTCCTAGAGCTGAAACTTTGGAAAAGCAGCACCAGCACCGTAAAAGAAACTCTAACCTACACAGTGGACGTGTGACAGATGAAGTGGTAGAGAAAGTCTAATCAAGCAGTAGTTTCTGTCATAGGTCACATTTGTTGAAGAGGCAACAAAATAATGTAGAGGTGACATTTCACTGAAGCTATAAATGGGTTCACTTTCAAGAGATGTGTCAGGTGATCATTGCAGCAAATAGATCAAATACAAAGATGACAAAAACCCTATCAGATTTGGTAATTAAGGTTAGGTTAATTTGAGAGCCATTTGGAAGTTACTATTTTATTTATTCTATGTTGAGTAATCTACCACTCGTCTGTCAGTTTTTCATACTGTGGTGACTTGTGAATTACTGTGATTCTGGAAGTTATCCATGGGTATTTTAAATACCAGCAAGGTCACCCATGTTGGACAGGTTTCAGATGAGCTTCCAGACAAATACAGACTAGGAAGAAGGAGTGACAAACCATTCCAAAGAGAGGAGACACAACAGAATGTGGAAATCATCGGACAATATCTTTGCTATCCCATGAAAGTAAATTTTACTAAAGGTAATACAGACCTGCAAGCATACATTGACAGAGAACTTCCAGAGGTTCAAGCTGGATTCAGAAGAGGACGTGGAATGAGGGATATCATTGCTGATGTCTGATGGATCTTGGCTGAAAGCAGAGAATAACAGAAAGATACTTACCTGTGCTTTACTGACTATGCAAAGGATCATAGCTTGTCATGACCCACACAATTGAAATTGTGTGGATCATGACAAGCTATGGACAACATTGCAAAGTACGAGTATTCCAGAACACTTAATTGTACTCATGAGGAATCTGTACATGGAACAAGAAGCAGTTGTTCGAACAGAACATAGGAACACTGAATAGTTTAAAATTAAGAAACGTGTGCAACAGGGTTGTACTCTTTCGCCATACTTTTTCAACCTGTATGCTGAGCAGATGATCCAAGAAGCTGGGTTCTGTGAAGAAAAACGTGGCATCAGGATTGGAAGAAGACTCATTAACAACCTGCAATACACAGATGATACAACCTTGCTTGATGAAAGTGAAGAGGACTTAAAATATTTACTGATGAAGATCAAAGAGCACAGCCTTTGGTGTAGATTGCATCTCAATATAAAGACAACAAAATCCTCACCACTAGACCAATAAACAACATTCTTATCAAGAGAAAAGATTAAAGTTGTCAAAAACTTCATTCTTCTTGGATCAACCATCAACATTCATAGAAGCAGCAGTAAAGAAATCAAACAACATATCGCATTAAGCAAATCTGCTGCACAAGACCTTTTTAAAGTATTGAAGAGCTAAGAAGTCAGCTTGAGGACTAAGGTGTGCCTGACCCAAGCTATGGTATTTTCAATAACCTCATATGCATATGAAAGCTGAACAGTGAATAAGGAAAACCATAGAAGAATCCATGCTTTTGAGTTATGGTGTTAGAGGTGAATACTGAAAGTGCCATGGGCTTCCAAAAGAACCAACAGATCTGTGTTGTAAGAAGTGCAGCCAGAGTGCTCCTTGGAGGCCAGGGTGGCCAAACTTCATCTTTCATACTTCAGACATATTGTCAGGAGGGACCAGTCGCTGGAGAAGGTTAGCATGTTTGATAAAGTGGAGGGTCAGAGACAAAGAGGAAGACCCCCAGCAAGATGAATTGGCAAAGTGGCAGCATCAATGGGCTTCAAGTAAGGCGACAATTGTTAGTTTGGCTCTGGACTGGGCAGTGTTTTATTCTGTTGTACATAGGAACCTAACAACAACAATATTTGGTAATGGTTCTATTTAGTATAACCCAAAGTACCATATTTAGGTTTCTTTGGCCTTCCAATATGAAAAACCAGGTACATGGAGAAAATCATAATTTTTCCAAGTTAAACTGAAGAATCTAAGTGTACTATGATTATAAACAAAAATGTGAACCAGTTATGTTTTAGAAAAATTAATCATTCTAGGATAAGTGTTGAACTGCTAACTGCAAGATAGGTGGTTCAAACCCACCAGCTGCTCCTTGGGAACCCGACACAGGTCACTATGGGTTGGAACTGACTCAATGGCACTTAATAACAAAAACAGCAATCATTCTAAACTACGTACAGAGCTACAAGATGGAGTGATCAAATAAGGATTAGTTTAGAGTCGGTCTCTATATATACACAGCTTGTGTGCGCTAGACCACCCTTTAGAGTGTCTCTCATATAGTCTTCTAAGTCTATACGAATGGCACATACTTGGGCGGCACCATGCATAACCATATGGTATAGCCCTGACTTCGCTTGATGCTTGCTTAACTGATAGACCACCTGAGTCATAGTGTTATTTTTGGTCCATGAAATGCTGATTGTTGTTAAGTGCTGTCGAGGAGGGTCCAACTTATAGCAACCCTGTATAGGGTTTCCAAGGAGCAGCTAGTGTGTTTGAACTGCTGGCTTTGTGGTTTGTAGTCCAGTGCTGATTCTAAAATGCCACACCAGGAGTCCTGATACATGTATTCTTATTATAGGACTTTACAATCAGGACATGCTAACTGTACAACATAAAAGTATAAAATATTCTCTTTCACATACATAGAATTATTATCTATTAAACTGAACTTTGACTATTTGTATTTTGCTATTAATATTTTTATTCATACATTTCTCATTTCTCATTGTATGATTTATTACCCAACAAGTAATAATAGACCACAATAGAATATTTTCTATAAATTAGACAAAAATACACCATGTATTTCATATTAACACTCACATGTACTTAATTTAGCTCATAATACATCTATACTCTGAGGGAATATATTTGATCTGCCTTTAAGGATCAGAAGTTCCTTTCTGTAGGTATTCTGGCCCCAATCTTTAACCAGAGTTCTGGTAGAGAACTGAACTGCAGAAAATTATTTGAATGACTGTTTTCTCTAAAGGGAGAGGCATAACCAGGACTTCTGTTTTTGTTTAGAATAAAAATTACCCATGGCAACGTTTTTTGTTGTTGTTTAGAATACAAATTACCATTTATTGGGTATCGACTCTGAAGTTCTGTGTCCTTATGCCAGTGATTGTACTTAGCTTTTCATTTTTTTAGCTTTTTATTGTCAATTGGGTGCTGGTCTGCAAGCACATTTTGTTTCATCTCATTGCTTGAGAACCCCTTAGTGTTACATCACTGATCCTGTTTCCTCCCTGCATTTCCTGTTTCTATACCTCCTTCTTTCCTAACCCTTCAGTACTTTGTCCTTGGGCAAGCACTGCCCTTTTAATCTCAATTGGTGAAATATTTTAAAGTATGCATACCTAACTAATGTTATTGCTCCATTTATAGGGTGCAATTACTTGGTTGAAAATTGAGCCACAGAGGGATAAATTCAGTTTTAAACCTGAAGGGTAACTAAGAGTGATAGATCCAGGGGTCCTGCCAGTCTACATTTGACCAGTAAACCTGGCCTTTTATATGATTTTGAGTTTTGTTCCATATTTTTCTCTTACTCTATCCAGGACCTTCTAATGTGATCCATTTGATAGTATTTTTTAGTGGTAATTGCACACCATCTAGTTGTGGTCTCCGAGTTGGTGAGACTGTTTAGGTGGTCCATTATTAGTCCATCGGGCTGTTTCCATGAATCTTTAAATTTCATCATTATTCTTTCTTCCAAACAAAAGAAAGACCTATAATTGCCTACTACTCATGAGCTTTTAAGACCCCATTAGCTACTCATCAAATCAGGATGCAGAGCATTGTCTTTGAGAACTGTGTTATTCCAGTTGACCATGGTTTCTAACAAGACAATAGTTCTGAGTTCACTGACCCAGCAACTGGTACTCCTGATGCAGAGGAGATGAATATCTTACTGGATGAGGATTGGATTTTTCACAGAACCCAAAGGAGATGTGCTTCTGCTGATATCCTTTTGAAATTCTGTCTAATGTAGTGTTGGGATTACTTGTCTGCATTGTTAATATGGTAATGTAAGTTATACAAATCTCCAGTATCTGTATTGTACTCGAACTTTGTCTTAAACAGTTCCATTCTGGATGGATCTCATTATCTAGCTCTGCAGAGATAAAGCTTCAGGACCATCATATCTCATTTCTAACTATTGTAATTAATAGACATGGAGTTCAACAGTTCAGAACATGATTTTTAAATGTTTAAAATTCTGTCCTCTTTCTAGTGTCAGTTTTTAATCATTTGTGATTATAAACAAGATCGGATGCCAAGGAACACTAATAATGACATAAATTTAAAACTGGTTATTTTGAATTATTAGAGTTCAGGTTGAGTGGTAACTATTTTATGTATACCTGTGTTTTGAGGGACAAAAATTTGCCATTGATACTTGGAGCTTTTGTCATATAGCCAATGAAGGAATATAACATAAGTAAGTACTGTATTAAAGGGTCAAGACAAGGAAAATATAATTGGATTTCATTTTACTGTGATGTAAGTCACCCATTCAGTCTGGTTCTGTGGGTTAACGTGCTGGACTGCAAAGTCAGTTTGGACCTTGCGCTAGGTCAGTGGTTTAAGCTCACCAGCTGCCCCTTGGAAGCCCTATAAAGGGTCGCTATGTGTCAGAACGGATTCAACAGCACTTAACAACAACATGTATGCATACCTACACACACACACACACACACATACATACACTATGTTATATAGTTGTTGTCGTGTTAGGTACCATCAAGTTGGTTACGACCCATAGTGATCCTGTGGTTTATGAGGATTGGCTGATGAGCTTGAACTGCTGACCTTGTGATTCAAGCCAACTTGGCATTTCAAACTAACCTTGCAATCCAGCGCATTAACCCATAGCACCACATAGGTATATGCTTATATATATATACACAAAATAGGAATAGTAACTATTTTTCAAGGACTAAATAATCTTAGAGAATTCAGCCATTTTTTATAATCAGCATTTGGGGCAATTACTTCATTTATTTCAGGATCTTAGAAATCTCCTGAACTTCTTAAAAATAGTCACTCCCCAGTAAAAACTTAGGAAGAAAGGAAAGTGCACAGATTAGTTTTTAAGTATTCTGGTTTCTGTACGTAAGGCAAAACAAATGTCATCACTGGAGATACTAGGTTTTAGTAATCAGAATAAAGAGGTATGAAATGCATATTTCAGAGGGTGGCAGTGGTCATTTGTGATTAGTTTAAAACGTAATCTATTAAAATAACATGAGGGTTTGAAAGTCCTATGAAATTGTGAAGTCAATAGTTCTTTCATGATTATTTTTACTTTCAAAGAAGAAATAGATAAATCAACTATTATTTATCCTAAGACTACTGAACCATTGGTAGTCTTACTTAGGGCATAAAGAAGCAGACTTGAATTAGGACTTCAATGACAAAATAACTAACAGAGCTGCCATAGCAGCAAGGAATGCTGGGAAGAGTTTATTTACCTAAAGAGGACACAGCATTGCTGCGAGGTCTCTCATTTCTTCAACAGAGCAGACTTTTACATGGAGACTTAACTTTTATAAAGATCTATTTCAACACATTTTAAGTTGGTGCATTTCAGTGTTATGTATACACAGAAAGTTTAAACTGAAGGTAATATTTTTTATTGGAAAGCCCATTTACTATACTATTCTAGTGCTTAACTGACACTCTAATGTCCCTTTTTCTCATTTTGCTTCCTTACTTTGACTTGATGTTATCAGCCAAAAGTTTAAATATAAGTAGGTCTTAATGGGCTGAGGGAATGTTTGAATGAATTGGAAAAACATTTAATCCTGTTATTCTTTTTTTAAATTTTATTCATTATGAATTGGGTTTCCTCTCCCCACCCTCCACCCTTTACCAGAAAAACCTTAATTGCACTCAGTCTGAGTGTTTATATAAATGAGGCTGGCGAGTTTGATAGAGTACAGTTTCTTTTCTAAGAACATCTGTGAAGGGAGTAATCTGTTTATTAAAATGGTAAATCTGTGAGTTGATTTTATTGTTGTAATCTCCAATTTAGTTGAAACCATATACGCTAATGGCTTCTACATGTATGAGGGGACTTGCAAACATTCATGGAAAAAAATGAATTAAAATATAATGGAAAAATATATATATATATATAATGGAGTTTTCCACTAACTTTTTGAAGCCCCCTCATAGATGTAATGGCAAATCAGTATTTCCTCACAGGCCATATTCAAATATATATATTAATTTGCCATCATTCAAAATAATATTTAGTGGGTATTACAGAGAGAAGATGAATTAAACTTCTAACACTGAATGGCACTTATGGGACTGAATTCATCCAAACTCTTCCATCTGTAAGACATACTTGGTTTTACAGACCTTGAATTCTGCAGTGCAGGTTAAATTGAATTGAGTTTTAAGGATCTGAATGAAAAAATGGGTGGCATTTAAGATGAGAACTAAAATCAAAGAATCCTCAAGAAACCTGAAGCTACTGAAAATATGGGGCTTTGTTTTCATTAATGTTCACATTCCACCTCACTCTATGTTTAATCTTGAAAATATTATACAAGCCCCCCAAAAAGTATACATATACTTGAGTTCACTAACACATACAAATAATAACCAAAAAATTCACAACCATTAGTCTTTTCCTTTAAGACTAATAGTGGTAACAGCATGCAATAAATATGCATCTTCAAAAACTTTTCGTTGTTCTCTGACACTGTCCTGCAACTTAGAAGGACTTTCAAATCTAGACTCCGTTAGAAATAAGGATGTCATCCTATGTATATGAAGAACTCTTAACTGACTCATTTCATAGCCCATGCTTTTAAGCATTGTTCAGTTTTTTAATAGAAAAATCATTATTTCTTGATTAAAGCAAATTCTTTTATAGTTCCATTAGGCAATAATTTTATAAGTCCCCAGACTAGCCTCCGTATGCATTTGAAGAAAGGAACTTTCGCTCATTTATAAATACTCCGATATTTAGACTGTTACCACCAACTGGCCGTCTCTCACATTTGGGAAGGCTAAATGTACTTTAAACAAACATCTCTACAAATGGAGTGAAGTCTGTAATGGTTTCTTTTGCTGCTCACAGATGTTGATGAATGCACGTCAAATCCCTGCACTAATGGAGATTGTGTTAACACACCTGGATCCTATTATTGCAAATGTCATGCTGGATTCCAGAGGACTCCTACCAAGCAAGCATGCATTGGTAAGGCATTGTTGCTTTCACATATGAAAATGTTCCATGAACTGTAGTGACCACGGCTGTTGAGGTTGAAAGTAAATTTATTAAAGTAAGACATGGAATGAAATAAATGCTGTTATATGACTGCAGATTTATTTTATGCTTCCCTTACAGAATAAAGCCCCTCAAAGGTGCTACCTTTAAACATAAACACTATTTGCATAGATAACCCATGCTTCCTGGTATCCAACTTTTCTAAAATTCGTTTCCCTTCTTTCCCTAGACTGCTGTTTCCTTTCTCCAAGTAACATCAATAGTATTATAGCATTCTATAATTACCCAGGCTTAAGATTTATAGTCATTTTCAACTACTGTTTTCTTTACACCCAACACATAGTCCAACACCAAATCATGACTGGTCTTTGGTCACAGCTTCATTGTTACACCCATCACTGTCGTCCAAGTGCTACTTCACTGCTGATTCATCTCAGAATCCTTTTAACAGATGACTCTGCTTGTCTTCTTTTTCATTTCCTATTCATTCTCAGGCAGCGGTTTCAATCAACAATCTCCAGCAGTTCTCATCATACGACTTTTAATCCAGAACCTCTGGAGTTACTTTATTCTTACCTGATTCCTTGCTCTGACTTTCAAGTCTTCCACTACCATGTCAAAAAACAGTTGTACCTGTAATTCCAATGGCATTGCCGCCTCCTCTCGTAAACTTGCTACGCACCAGTTTCATTTTTCTATTATTTTTTCTTCTTCTTCAGCTACTGTAAGTCAGAGCTGTACAATTGCTTACACCTACCTACCAAAGAAAAAAGCTAGTGAGAGAGAAAAATTTTTCTGAAGTAATTATATGTAAAAACAATCTTTACATTTAGAATTGCATTTGTTATTTTTACCATTCCTCTCTATAAATATTGTAACAATAATATGTTTGGCCGTGTTAATCTTTCAGATATTGATGAGTGCATCCAGAATGGAGTTCTTTGTAAAAATGGTCGATGTGTGAATACAGATGGAAGTTTCCAGTGCATTTGCAATGCTGGCTTTGAATTAACTACCGATGGAAAAAACTGTGTTGGTATGGAAACTGCCTGGTCCCTTGCAAAAGATTTTTAAAACACATATATGTTTTCACTTAGAATCATATCTACTGTTTCCATAAAAGTTCACACACCGCATATGTGAGAGTTCTTTAAATGGCTTGTTTTTGTTATGTGCCCTGTCGTTGGTTCTGACTCATAGAGACCCTGAATAGGATTTCTGAGAAGTGACTGGTGGATTTTGAACTGCTTACCTTGTGGTTAGCAGTCTAGTGCTTATCATACAGTGCCACACCAGGACTTATATAACTTAGATACAATATAATGTTTTTAACATGAGACTGTTTCAGTGATCAAAGAAACTATTGGAAGTGTTTTAACAAAAAAATTTACTACTTCTGGAAATGTTCTGTGTGGTATTTTTTTTTAAGCTCTTATTGTGAGTTGAGTGATATTTTATATGGGAGTACATCAGTTTTGCAAAGGAGCTCTGGTAGCGTAGTGGTTACGAATCGGACTGCGAACCTTAAGGTCAGCGGTTCGAAACTACCAGTCGCTCCACGGGAGAAAGATGAGGCTTTCTACTCCCGTAAAGATTTACACCCTCGGAAACCCTGTACAGGGTCGCTATGGGTCGGAACCGACTCGACGGCACTTAACAACAACAACAACATCAGTTTTGCACCCAACCTATTATATTTTGTTTCATTGCAATGATTACAATCCCCTCCATGCATCATTGGTTAACAGTATTTGCTTCTATTCCCACTGTTTTATTTTTATGTACACAAAAACAGGCAGAAAAATATAATTGCTTAAACCACCAAAGGGCACATGCTGCAAGCCAGCTTCCTGGCCACCAGCACACAGCCTTTCTCTTTGCATGAGTCTAGAGTCCTCAACTGCTGTATCTCTCCATGCCATCACCTCTGCCTCCATATCTGGTGTTGCTGCTTCTCTGGTTAGGATCCTGCATAACCCTTATGCTCTTCTCTCTTGATGGTCCTAGGGTCCTCTGTTCCTGCAATATAAGATTAAGTACTCCCCCCTTTTTGTTATACAACCTCTACCTTTATAGTTTGACAATTGCAATTAGTCATAATAACAATGATTCACTATAGAATCAAAAGAATCCTATCCCTATCTCCTCTCAGCAGATCCATCTAGGCAAGATGAAAACTATTCAGTGGGGATTCGACCTTCTCCTGCACACTTTGAAACTAAACTCCCTCTTGAAGACTTGTAAGCCAGTCACTTCATGCCTTTATAGTACCCCATCTTAGATAGCCAGTGTCTAAGTTGCCCGTCCTTATCAGCGCTGTGTACAGAGGAGATAGGCTTGATCCTTGATATGAAGACTCTTCCTCTCAGTTGGTATTTTGAGCTACTACAGAGAAAATGAGGAAGACCCCCCAATGAGATGGATTGGCCAAGTGGCAGCATCAGTGGACTCAAGTATGGCAACAGTAGTGAGGTTGGCCCAGGACCAGGCAGTGTTTCTTTCTGCTGTGCATAAGGTTGCTATGGGTCAGTACTAACTCGATGGCACCTAACAACAACAACAACAACAACAAACATCCATAAATAGAGTCCTGGTGTGGTGCTGTGGGTTAATGCACCAGACTGCAAAGCCATTTGAACTGCAAGGTCGGCAGTTCAAGCTCACCAGCTGCTCCTGGGAAACCCTATATAGGGTCGCTATGGGTTGGAACCAACTTGACAGCACTTAACAACAACATCCATAAATATAGGTCAAGTTCATCAAATTGTAGCAATTTACACTTGCTTGCTTTATCAAATTTCTTTAACTTCCTCTATTTGAATTCTGATCATTATACTATCGAAGCTAGGTCAAATGGGCCAAGTTTGAGCATTCATGTGCATATCCCTCCGCTTCATATCAGCTGGATGCTTCACGCTCAGCTCTATCCCTCTAAAGCTAGGTCAATGTCCGTGGACTCGGGAATTCCCAAGTCTCCCCAAATTTTGGACTAACCAGCACTTCCTTTTCTCTCTCTCAACTCGTGGTCAGTAGGAGTCTATGGAACATGATTGAACTCAGCCCACAGCTTCATTCCTGACTTTCCCTGACTTCACTTACATGTACACCATCACGGTCGCCAGTGAGCTTATATGCTTCCTCATGTGTTCCTTTGAGTTTCAGTCTTGGTGGGGTGTTTGTCCTGAAGGGACTTGATTTCTTGCCTTGATGGCTCCCCGATGAATAACTTGCTTGTTCTAGTTCTTGTTCTTGTAAAAGCCAAACAGACTACTGTTTTTGTTTTTTCTTGCTGGTCTTTCTTTTAAGAAGTATCTTCTGTTCCTCTAGCTGCTACAGGCTGGTCTGCTTGTCCTTTCAAGTGGAACTGTCCCACCTCAGAATGTTATGAATGGGTCTTAGGATACCACCTCAGGTCCTATACACTACAAAGAATCCACAAGAAGCTTATTCCACTGGGCAACTTCTAGAACCCCTTTTATTCCAATCAGTTGCAGGCTGAAGATGGGCTTATAAGCTTTCTGTAATCCTGTTTCCTAATACTCCTTTCTATACCACTCAAATGTCTATTTTAAAACAGTAGGCAAGGGAAACCAATATTCATAAGACAGTCAAGCATCCTAACATTATTACCCCTCTTTTACCCATTCAGACTATGCCTCAATACCTGTATCACAGAGCCCTGTTGTTCCAAGGTTGAGCATACATCTTTATTTATCTCTGTCCCATGGTATATGTTTAATAGATGATTTGTGTGCCATCAAGTAGATTCCAACTCATAACAACCCTATAGAACAAAGTAGAAATGTCCCCATCAGTTTACCTAGGCTGAAATCGTGATGAGAACACCAGATCTTTTCTCCTGTGAAATTGGTAGATTTGAACCACTAACCTTTTGGTTAGCAGCCAAGAATTTAATCACTGCATCACTAGGATGTCTTTGTTTTAACTGTAAATAGAAGTTATTCATCGTAAGTTCAAATTGCTCTTTAATGCACTGATATCTGGATGTGTTTTCTCAATAGGAGAAAATACAAAAACTTTGGCAGCACATTATATTTCATCCACTAATAAAATTCCAGGTCATTTCATTTTCAGTGAGGTTTATTCTTGATTTATCTTCTTTTACAAAAGAAACACTCACTGAAATCTTACTACTGAAATCCTCTTTTGGATTTCAAAATAAAACACTCCTGGGGTATGTGGTTTTATTCACAGCTAAAAGGAACCCCAGTGGAGTGTCACTCCACTGGAGGAATTCTGGGTACGTAGTGGATTACAAACTGAGCTGCTGACTGCAAGGTCAGTAGTTCAGATCTGTGGGAGAAAGATGAGGCTATCTGCTCCCATGAAGATTTACGGCCTCGGAAACCCTATTCAGTGTATCTATGAATTGGAACTGACTCCACAACACATAACTACCACCTAACCACCAGTGGAGCAGGAGTTAAGTGCTTGACCATCAAACACAAGGTTGATAGTTAAACCCACCATCTTCTCTGTAGAAAAAAAGATGTTGAGGTCTGCTTCTGTAAAGAGTGTAGCCTTGGAAACCTTATGGGGCAGTTATACTCTATTGTATAATGTTGCCGTGAGACAGATTCAACTGTGCAACACTGGATTTGTTTGTTGTTTCCTTTGTCATTTGCTTTTTTTTTTTGTTTTATTGTGCATTATGTGATAGTTTACATGGGAGAACATAACTTTACATTCATCCTATCATATATCGTTTCATTGCCATGGTTATAGTCCCCTTCTGCTCCCCCACCCTGGTCATCAGCACACAGCCCCTCTCCCTCTCTGTGTCTAAAGTCCCAGCTACTCCATCTCTCCACGTCATCAATTCTGCCTTCATCTCAGGCGTCACTACGTCTCTGGGTAAGGTCCCGCTCTCTGCTCCTCTCCTTTGATGGTTCCAGGGACCTCCACTCCTAAACTGCAAATTTAATCACTCTCCTCCTTGCTTTAAAACATCTACCTTTATATTTCCAACCCTTACAATCAGTCCTGATAACAATTATTTACTTGGATTTGGTTTTATGATGGCAAATTAATACAAAAGTTATTGAAATCTTTTATGTCCCTTATTTTCAAAGATCTTTCACAGTCTCTACAATATCTGCTCATACTCAGTGGACATTTATCTTTAAACACATACAAAAAAACGTGAGCACATGGCTCATTTATGTAGTGGAATTTGAGCAGGGTTTGTTGGTGGAAGGAGAGGGCTCCTCAAGGTCAGTTATTGAAATCACTCTCTCCCTTTCTTTCTGTAGATCATGATGAATGTACAACTACCAACATGTGTTTGAATGGGATGTGCATTAATGAAGATGGCAGCTTCAAGTGCATCTGCAAACCAGGATTTGTCTTGGCTCCAAATGGGCGTTACTGTACTGGTAGGTGTGGCTTTGAAATTGGAAAATAACTGTGATTAAAATCATCTTTTTTTAATTTGACTGAATCATGGAAGAGTTAACGTCAATTTTTTTCATGTGGATTTCATATTATTTGCATCTTTCACTCATTCAATAAGGCAGGTGTGTAGAGCTTCCTACAATAACACGGATTGTGATGTAGAGTGCTATAATGTGTGTACAAAAATAAAAATGGTAATAGAGAAAATTAAGGGAATGATAAATTGGTTTTAGCAAGTCTGGAGGAGATAATATAGAAATATTTTCTCTCTATTCATTTCCTAATGAAAAACAATGAAGGGAAGAAACCTAGAAAGATGTTCAATTTTATGTGGTGGTTTTCAGAACTAGATTTTTCACTATTGAATATTTTGTTGTTAAGTGCCATCAAATCAGTTCCGACTCACAGCGACCCTTTTTATAGTATTTCTGAGGAGCAGTTGGTGGGTTTTAACTGCCAGCTTTGTGGTTTGCAGTCCAGTGCTGATCCTACATTCCCACACGAGGAGTCCATTGTATGTTATTGGTCTATAATTACATTTTTTTCCATAAATCTAATCTACCAGTTGGAGATGGTATCATTACTGAAAAACGTCACATTGATTTTGTGAAAAAAAAATAATAATTGGAATATTCTTTTTATTATTTTCATATAAACCCATTTCAAAAAGTGAAGTTCTATGCTTTAGTAAGCAGATTTTCCTCTTAGAAATTAATGAGATGACTTATGTGAATTCTCACTATTGGAATTTAGTAAGGTGGAACATATTTGTACTTCCTACTTACAAATGAGTCTATTTTCTTTCTTTCTTCAAGTTTCCTCCTTTTAGAATAAAATAAGTTAATGACTTCTTTCTGCCTTCAGTTGTACAAATCTCATACCAAATAAGATTTATAACCAATCTTCATAATTTCCTTGAAATTTTTGGAATGGTAGAGAGAGAAATATGATTCTCATATTTCCTGATAACAAATGGTTTTTGACTCTCCAAGAAAGAAAATTACAGGATTAAATAGAAATAGTGTAGCTTTGTTGATTGAGCTAATGATTGGAATGTCATCTCAAGGTTAGCTGACTTGGATTTAACATGTTGTTGTTGTTGTTAAGTGCCGTCGGGTCGGTTCCGACCCATAGTGACCCTGTACAGGGTTTCCGAGGATGTTAATCCTTACGGGAGTAGAAAGCCTCATCTTTCTCCCGCGGAGCAGCTGGTAGTTTCGAACTGCTGACCTTAAGGTTCGCAGCCCAATTCGTAACCACTATGCTACCAGAGCTCCTTTACGTAGGATATGAGATTGGAAGGAACCTTGCTAGCACAGTAGTTTAAGCACTCTGCTGTGTGTGATGGCACTTGACAACAACAGCTCCAAATGTATGTTGTGTAACCAAAAGGGTGGAGGTTCGAACCCATGAGCTGCTCCTCGAAAGAAATGTGGCCGTTGGCTTCCATAAAGACTTACAGTCTTACAAACACTGGTGAAGTTCTACTCTACCCTTATAGGGTTCTGTAAGTCAAAATTTACTAGAGGGCAGTGAGTTTGCTTTTCGTATTTTTGTTTATTTTGTGAGATTAGAGTTTTGTTCCAGGGTGTAGCATTATATTATAGTACATACATTTGCTTTTTCATTTCTTTGGAAAATAAAATACATGTGTAAAGATTACCTAGATTTCACTAATTTCTGCTTTCTGAAAATTAATTTTTATTCATTTTCTTATATATGTAATAAAAAAAAGTCTTCACCTATTCATAATTTGGCAACTCTATGTTTTGAAAGCCTATTTCAACTTTTGGAGAAGTAATTTGATGTTTGGTTATATTTGATAAATTAAAGTCAATCTCACATTAGAAGCAGTACCCCAAATTATTTTATAATTATGAACTGATCAAATTAATATTTTTAAAATTGTATTTACCTTTAGTTAAATTTTTATTGAGTGTGACAATAATAAATATTTAAATTTAATGTTTTAAGAACTTATTTAAACTAATCTGAATGAAAATCATTTCATTTTAAACAGGATTAAAAAAAGTAATGAAAAGGGAGTCAGTGAATCACTTCTTTTCTTACGGTAAAGTGAGGCAAATTTCACTCAGTAAATATTTCTGAAATGTGTTTGAAATCATTGTATTTAAATATAAATATTTGTCACATCTATGTGTTCTTCCAAAAGTTATAAAGTAAAAAACAAAAAATTGACAATGTAGGATTATGATAGTATGTAAACTCTGTAATGAAGCTAAAGTCTAATTTACCAAGTAATGGGATATTTTGATCAAAGATTTTATAAATATTGTTGATCAAAATGGGCGGAACCAGAACAAAATTTTGGATTCTTACAAGATTGAGACTTTATGGAGTCGTGGAGGCTATATGAACTTCTGAAATTCTTGATCTGAGATCAAAATTATCCTCTAAAAAAGTATCCTCTAAAATCTTCTGAAAAACCGATAAATACTTAGCTTAACTAGAAAAGAATGTCTATTTTGAGCACTGTGCTGGAGTCCTGGTGTGGCACTGTGGGTTAATGCACCAGACTGCAAAGCCATTTGAACTGCAAGGTTGGTAGTGCAAGCTCACCAGCTGCTCCTTGGAGACCCATACAGGGTCGCTGTGAATCGTAACCGACTTGAAGGCACTTAATAACAAATATATCTATATCGAAATCAACAACAGCAACTTGAAAGATTAGATATGAAACTTAGGGGACAGTGACTTTATGTTAATAGGGGAGGAACAACTCAGAAAAGAAAGGTGAGGATGGTTACATAACCAGAAGAGTGGGATGAATTATAATGTGTGATGAATTGATGTATGCTCTACATGTACATTCTCAACCATATAACAGCAACAAAATTATGTTTTTAAATTGCAAAATTATGGTATTGGCTTCTCTTTACTCTGGGCAGATGTTGATGAATGCCAGACCCCAGGAATCTGCATGAATGGACACTGCATCAACAATGAGGGATCCTTCCGCTGTGACTGTCCCCCTGGCCTGGCTGTGGGTGTGGATGGCCGAGTTTGTGTTGGTAAGTTATCCAGTCTGTAATGACTCTAATACCCCAGTGTTCTTTGAACAGTGGACAGAGAGCCTAAACTGCTCATTCAGACTTACCTGATGAGATGAAATAAAAAATACTGATGAACAAAAATTTTGCCTTAAGCAAAGCATCCTTGAAAATAGCACCTAACTGTGTTCCTGAGCACAATGAATTTAAATTTGTGGCAGGATAGGATAAGCACTGGACTGCTGACCTCAAGGTGGGTGGTTTAAACCCACCAGTGACTCCTTGGAAACCCAATATAGATCACTATGGGGTGGAACCAACTCGATAGCACTTAACAACAATTGTTTAAAAATAAGGCATGAAAAGAAATTATAGTTACATTTAAGTAATCTCTTGTCTTTCTCCAAACAATATTTAGAATGTAAATGATTTGTGGATTAGAAATTGGATTGATATAAAAACTAGAAATTTTCGTAAGTAATTTATTCTTTATCACCATACAAATAACTATGGTGATGGTAGTTATCTGCTGTGGAGACAGTTCTGACTCCTAATGACCCTGTATAGAGTTTCTGAGGCGGTGAATCTTTACAGGAGCAGAAAACCTCATCTTTCTCCTGCAAAACCATTGGTAGTTTTGAACTGCAGACTTTAAGATTAGCAGCCTGATTTGTAACCACTATGCTATCAAAGTTCCTATGGAAGCAAATAAAGAGTATCAGAGAAAAGATACAGTTTATTCTATTAGAAAATCAGCCAGACATCAGCTTTAAAAAGTTAAGCAAAACAGAAACTTTACTGGCATGTCAAAACCCATCCAACATGTTCTAGCGATAACAAAAACAGAGTGAATTGTAAAAAGACATTCAATACCAGTTTTTTCTCTGAAGCATTTGAGTGAGACCCCTAGAGTGAATTAGCCATTGTGCAACCCCTGTTTTTCAGATTCATAGAGTAAAAACCAGACACAAGCATTGATTTGACAGTATGTATCAGAAAAATAAAATTCATTTTCAGTTATAATTTAGTTAATAATTCTTTAATCTTATGTGAATTCAAATATTTGAACTCCAAAGGGAGATTTAAAAAATGAAGAAGAAGCAGATGGAAATAATCTTTTCACTGACGTTTAACCACTCTCTCCAATCTAGGATTTATTACAGTCTACAAGGTTGTCAGTATTTTGTTCAGGGATATTTCAAATACAGCAACTAGAGGAATGTAGCTCCTTCCTGCTTGGAGAACTAAAATATTTTCAGTTGCTTTAAGACACTTTGTTGTTATTTCCTTTACTTAAATGATTTCACTGAAATCTACAATGAATACAAAGTCTTGTTTTGGAGGGAAATTTTCTTTTTTAAGGCCACCAACATATGAGTTGTTGCTGATGTTAATTACTATGGAGTGGATTCCAACTCTTAGTGACCATGTATAGGGTTTCCAGTGAATAGTTTTACATCCTCACGGGTGCAGAAAACCTCTTCTTTCTTCTGCAGAGCAACTGGCAAGCTCAAACCATGGACCTTGTGGTTTGCAGTCCAATGCTTGTCATATGTAGCCACTGAGCTCCCCAACAGATAACTGGTATGCTGTAAAGTCAGTTCCAACTTATACTGACCTTTTATAGGGTTTCCAAGGCTTTGAATCTTTACGGGAGCAGAAAGTCTCCTCTTTCTCCTCAAAGTGGCTGGTAGACTTGAGCTACTGGCCTTGAGGTTAGCAACCTAATGCATATCCCACTATAACTTCAGGACTTCCATAACATAAGAGTAGTTGATAAGCTGTTGTTCAGTGCTGTGGAGTCTGTTCTGACTCATAGTGACTCAGTGTAGGGTTTTCAAGGAGTGGCTCTTGGGTTTGAACCACCAATCTTGTGGTTCTCAGTCCAGTGCTTATCCTATAGTGCTACACACGGAGTCCAACACATGAGTTGCTGTTGTTGTTGTTAAGTGCCATTGAGTTGATTCTGACCCATAACAACCCTGTATAGGGTTTCCAGGGAGCAGCTGGTGAGCTTGAACTGGCAACCTTGTGGTTCAAACTGACTTTGCAGTCCAGCGCATTAGCTTACAGGAGGTTCTGACTCATAGGAACCCTGTATAGCATTTCTGAGATGTAGCTAGTAGGTTTGAACTACTGACTTTGCAGCTCGAACTGATCTTGCAGTCCATTGCTTATACTGCAGCACCATATGGGTAGTTAGAAATTCATTGTTCAACATAAAAATATATTGTCTTCTCTGGGTGTATATAGAAAAGTCATAAGAAATTGTTCGAAATTCCTTTCCCACTCTTTCATGATGTGCTTAATTGAACTTATTAAAAATTAAAACACCATTTGTTATATATAAAAATGCATTATTATTCCTATAATGTGCCTAGATGTGTTTCCTTCATGTCTTCTTCCTCTGGCAAATCTTTTGAAGTTGGGAAATATCACTATCCCAGATTATTAGGGTTAGCACTTTAATTTTAGATTTTTTCTTTTCTGTTATTTGGGTTTTTTGTTTCTCCAGATACTGAACTCTGAGTGTTCTTGTTTTTCATTAAATTAAACTGTTATTGTAACTGGTACATTAAAGAAGCATGATTCCTAAACTGGGTATAAACGAAAGACTTCATTTTTATTTGCCCTCTCTCTTTAAAATGTATTCAGTGAGGACAGTTTATCCAAGGAGTAGGAAGGAAATACCCAGGTCTCCTTATAACTTTATTGACTGTTTATAGGAAATAGAAAGTCTCCTATAGCAAAAGTCTTTTGTAGCAGAAATAATCACAAATAACAAATGATGTCCAATGCCACATAATTACTTCTATTTTTAACTTGTATTTTAGTTCAAATTTCTCTCTTCTTCATGCTTGGACCTTTTATTGTTGTTGTTTTGTTAAGTGCTATCGAGTCAATTCCAACTCATGGCAACCCTGTATAGGATTTACAAGGAGTGGAGGGTGAATTTGAACCACTGACCTTGCATTCCAACACATTATCCAACAGGGCCATAATAGGAATCAATTAGTGAGAAGGTTTTTGACTCCACCAGTGTCACATGGAGGGCAGAGAGGAAAGAAAGGAAGAGCAGAAAAGTTCTTATATTGGTACTCCCCTAATATAGCTTCAAGATTTGGAGGCTCCACAGATGTTTGTAGCCATCTTCTTTCCTTTTGGATGTTTGTCTTAGGCTGGATTTTCTAGAAAAGAAAAACCAGTGAAACATTTGTTGTTGTTGTTTGTTGTTAGGTGCCATTGAGTCAGCACCGACTCACAGCAACCCTATATATACAGCAGAATGAAATGCTGCCAGGTCCTGAGACAACCTCACAATCATTGCTGCGTTAGAGCCCATTTCTGCTACCACTTTCCATTCCGTCTTGTTGGGAGTCTTCCTCCTTTTCTCTGATCCTCCACTTTACCAACCATGATATTCTTCTCCAGGTACTGGTCCCTTCTGAAAAATATGTCCAACGTATGAGAGACGAAGCTTGGCAATCCTGGCTTCCAAGGAGCATTCTGGCTATACTTCTTCCAACACAGATTGGTTTCTTCTTTTGGCGGGCCTGGTGTTTTCAGTATTCTTATCTAACACCATATCTCAAAAGCATCAATTCTTCTATGGTCTTCCTGATTCACTGATCGTCTTTTGCATGCATGAGATTATGGAAAATACCATGACTTGGGTCAGGCATACCTTAGTCCTCAAACTGACATCTTTTCTCTTCAACACTTTAAAGAGGCCTTATGTAGCAGACTTGTCCAATGCAGCGTACCATTTGATATCTTGACTGCTACTTCCATGATTGTTGTTTGTTGATCTGAGCAAAATGAAGTCTTTGACAACTTCAGTCTTGAGGAATTTTTGTTTTTTGTTTTCTTTACATTGAGGTGCAACCCACAATGATGGTTGTGGTCTTTGATATTCATAAGTATTTTAAGTCCTTTTAACTATCAGCAATCAAGATTGTATCATTTGTATATCTCAGGTTGTTAATTAGTCTTTCTTCAGTCCTGATGCCATGTTTTACTTTATACAATCCTGCTTCTCAAATTATTTGCTCAGCATACAGATTGAGTAAGTATGGTGAAAGAATAAAACCCTATCGCACACCTTTCTTAATTTTTAACCATTCGATGTTCCCTAGTTCTGTTCGAACAACTGCCTCAAGAGCACAATTTAGTGTTCTGGAACACTCATTCTCCACAATGTCCATAGCTTGCCGTAACCCACACAATCGAAAGCCTTTGTATAGTCAATAAAGCACAGGTAAACATCTTTCTGGTATTCTCTGCTTTCAACCAAGATCCATCTGATATCAGCAATGGTATCCCTTGTTCCATGTCCTTGTCTGAATCTGGTTTGAACCTCTGGAAGTTCTCTGTAAAAATGTATGGTTGCAGCTGTTTTGAATTATCTTTAGCAAAATTTTCATGCATATGATATTAATGATATTGTCCAGTGATGTCCACGTTCCGTTGGGTCACCTTTCTTTGGAATGGGCACACTACAGATCTCTTCTAGTTAGTTGGCCAGATAGTTGTCTTCCAAATTTCTTGACATAGATGAGTGAGTGCCTCCAGTGCTGCATCAGTTTGTTGGAAGATTTTAATTTGCATTCTGTCAATTCCAGGTGGCTTGGTCTTTGCCAGTGCACCTTGGACTTCTTCCTTTTTTATCATTGACTCTTGAAATAGTTGAACATTGACCATTTCTTTTTAGTACAGGGACTCTGTATATTCCTTCCACCTCCCTTTGATGCTTTCTACATCAATCGATATCTTGGCCATATAATCCTTCAATATTTCAAGTTGAGGCTTGACATTTTTCTTTAGTTTCCTCAGCTTGAGAAATGCTGACTGTGATCTTCTCTTTTTATTTTCTAACTCCAGGTCTTTGCATATTCTTAAACTTTGTATTCTTGAACTGACCTTTGAAATTTTATGTTCAGCTCTTTACCTCCTCATTTCTTCCAAGATGGTCGACCCACATCTGCCTAGCCATTCATTAGTCAGTCTTCCACTCTCACCATCCCTGCTTAGCATCTCCTCCCATCAAGCTCTGTAACCTTTCTTCTGATATTCAGGGTGCCATAATGATCATCTGTGTATCTTTTATTTTGTTTCTTGTATCTTTGTTGTAGAGCATCTGTGTAGTGCATCTGCCTAGTCCACCATCTTGTTGGATGTCCCAACTGGATGAATTTACTTCTGAATTCTCAATCTGGTTTCATTGATCTGTGTGCCTTTCATTGTACAAGTATCAGGCTGTTGTGACCACTATAACTGTCTGGTAGATTTTTAAATCAGGAAGACAGAGACCTCCAACTTTGTACCTCTTCTTAAGTATAACTTTATTTTTTTCCATATAAAGGTGTTGGTTGTTGTTAGTTGCCATTGAGTTAATACCGACTCATAGTGACCCTATGCAAAACAGAACGAAACACTGCCCGATCCTGGGCCAACCTCACAATTGTTGCCACGCTTGAGCACATTGATGCTGCCACTTTGCCAATCCATATTGCTGGAAGTCTTCCTCTTCTCCTCTGACCCTCCACCTTACCAAACATGATATCCTTCTCCAGTGACTGGTCCCTCCTGATAATATGTCTGAAGTATGAGAGATAAAGTTTGGCCATCCTGGACTCCAAGGAGCCCTCTGGCTGCATTTCTTCCAACACAGATCTGTTTGTTCTTTTGGCAGCCTATGGCACTTTCAGTATTCTCCTCCAACAGCATAACTCAAATCATCAATTCTTCTGAAGTCTTCCTTATTCATTGTCCAGCTTTGACATCCATATAAGGATATTAAAAATACAATGGCTTGGGACAGGTGCTCCATCTTTGCTCTTCAACACTTTAAAAAGGTCTTGTGCAGCAGATTTGCCTAATGCAATACATTGTTTGATTTCTTGACTGCTGCTTCTATGAGTGTTGATAGTTGATCCAAGAAAAATAAAGTCCTTGACAACTTACAACTTCAGTCTTTTCTCCATTGACAAGAATGTTGCTTATTGGTCCAATGGTGAGGATTTTTGTTTTCTTTACATTGAGATGCAATTCATACTGAAGGCTGTGCTCTTTGATTTTCATCAGTAAATATTTTAAATCCTCTTCACTTTCAGCCACCACTCATCTGTCAGTTTGTCATACTGTGGTGACTTGTGAGTTGCTGTGATTCTGGAAGCTATGCCACTGGTATTTTAAATACCAGCAGGGTTATGCATGGTGGACAGGTTTCAGATGAGCTTCCAGAAAAAAACAGACTAGGTAGAAGGAATGACAAACTACTTCCAAATATTTAGTTACTGAATACCTTATGAATAGCACAGAAACACTGTCAGATATAGTGTCGGAAAATGAGCCCTTCAGGTTGGAAGGCACTAAAAATGTGACTGGGGAAGAGCTGATGCCTCAAAGTAGAGATGACCGTGATAACACAGATGGAGCAAAGCCTGTGGGAATAAAGCCCACGGGACCTTCATTTGTTGATGGGGCACAACTCAAAATGAAGAGAAACAGCTGTAAACACCCATTAATAATCTGAACATGGACTGTATGAAATATGAATCTAGGAAAATTAGAAATTGTCAAAAATGAAATGGAATGCATAAGCATCGATATCTTAGGCATTAGTGAGCTGAAGTGGACTGGTATTGGCCATTTTAAATCTGACAACCACATGGTACACTATGCCGGGAATGACAAATTGAAGAGGAATGGTGTTGCATTTATTGTCAAAAAGAACATATCCAGATCAGTCATGAGGTACAATGCTGTCTGTGACAGGATAATATCCATGTGCCTATAGGGAAGACCAGTTAATACTACTATTATTCAAATTTACACACCAGCCACTAAAGCCAGTGAAGTTAAAATAGAATTCTACCAACTTCTTCAATCTTAAACTGATCAAACACTCAATTAAGATGTATTGATCATTACTGGTGATTGGAATGCAAAGCTTGAAAGCAAAGAGGAAGGATCAGTAGTTGGAAATATGGCCTTGGTGATAGAAATGATGCTGGAGATCGCATGATAGAATTCTGCAAAATCAATGATTTCTTAATTTCACATATAAAGTTAGTGATCTGTTTTTCCATCTCTTTAAAGAATGATGTTAGAATCTTGATTGGGATTTCATTATATCTGTAAATTGCCTTGGGTAGTGTTGACATTTCACGATGTTAAGTCTTTCTGTCCTTGAGCATGCTATAGTCAGTCTGTTTGGGATTTTGTGTATTAGTGTTTTATAGATTTCTTTGTGTAGTAGGTCTTTTGCTTCTATAGTTAGATTTATTCCTAAGTATTTAAAAGAGCTCTGGTAGCGTAGTGGTTACAAATCGGGCTGCGAGCCTTAAGGTCAGTGGTTCGAAACTACCAGCCACTCCGCGGGAGAAAGATGAGGCTTTCTACTCCCATAAAGATTTATACCCTCGGAAACCCTGTATAGGGTCGCTATGGGTCGGTACCGACTCGATGGCACTTAACAACAACAACAATTTCTTCTTTTGGGTGGCTATTGTTTTCTTGGTTTACTTTTCAGATCTCTCTTTATCAATGTAAAGGAATCTGACTGAATCTTTCAATGAGTTTTTTTGCTGAGTCTTTGGAATTTTATATGGTAAGGATCTTATCATTTGCAAATAGAATCTTATTTCTTCTTTGCCAATTTGGATGACTTTAATTAACTTTTCTTATAGCTCTGGCCAAGGCTTCCAGAACAATATTAATTGTGGTTGTTAAGTTCCATTGAATTGGTTCTGATGCATAGAGACCCTGCATATGGTTTCCAAAGAGCAGCAGATGTGTTTGAACTGCCAACATTTTGATTAGCAGTCCAGAGCATATCCTACAGCACCACACCAGGATTCCTCCAATATTAAATACATGATAAAGGGCATCCTTGTCTGGTTCCTGTACATAAAGGAAATGCTTTCAGTTTGTCTCCATTGAGAGTAATGTTGACTGTTGGCCTTATATATATGTCCTTCGTTATGCTGAGGCATTTCCCTTCTATTCCTGTTTTGTTCAGTATTTTTATCAGGACTGGATGTTGGATTTTGTTCAAATGCCTTTTTGGCATCAATCAATATTCTCATGAGGTTCCTTTCATTTGTTTTATTTATGTAGTGGATACATTAATTGTTTTTTCTAATATTTGAACCATCCTTGCATCTCTTGTGGGAATCCCGCTTGATCATGATATATTATTTATTTAATGTGTTGTTGAATTCTATTGCCTAGGATTTTGTTGAGAATTTTTGCTTCTATGTTCATGAAGGATATTGGAATATAATTTTCATTTTTAGTGATGTCTTTGCCTGGTCTGGGTATGAGTGATATCCCCGCTTCATAAAATATATTCAAGGGTTTTCCATCCTCTCTATGTTCTAGAATAGTTTCAATAAAATTAGTGTCAGCTCTTCTTTGGATGTTTGGTAGAGTTCACCAGTGTGTTCTGTAGACTTTTTTCTATTTACTTCTAAAAACTAACTACACCTGACCTGTAGTTTTCTCAATGAAAACAACAACAACAAAAAATATTGACCATTTCATGATATTTCTTGAGATACTTAGTGACATTCCATAAGCATTCACAAATACCATAGAGGGAGTAATGAACTTATTTTAATTGTACAAATTTGTCTTTACACCCATCGCTGCATTTGTGTATAACTCAAAGGTGTCTCTACCAAGTGCAACCACAGCAGAAAAAGGAAGAGATAGGGTACCCTCTCCACAGAGTTCGGTAAAACTCATACCTCTTCCAGAATAGTCCCATTTGAGTATACATAAATATCATGGTTTAAATGAAACTATACATGAGCTCTGGTTACGTAGTGGTTATGAATCGGAATGCTAACCTCAGGGTCAGCAGTTCGAAACTACCAGCTGTTCTTCAGGAGAAAGATGAGGCTTTCTGCTCCCATAAAGATTTACAGCCTCAGAAACCATGTAAATGGTCACTATGAGTCGGAACCGACTCCACAGGACATAACAACAACATACATCTGATGGTTTCAATGAGAGATATTCCAGGCTCATTAGAAATCATTAGATGACTTTTCACATAATAGCCACATAAAATTGTTTCAAATAATTTGTAAATATAGCTTACAGTAGGAGTTATCTTTTTGATGGAATTATTATGTCATCATACTTGTTACATGCGTTACTGCTTCTCTGGTGAACTTTATGATGATCTGGGTTTTGTATGGTTGACGATTTAGTATCTCATAAAGTTGTACCATATTTCATAAGTCTATAGAGTGAAAGAACTAAACAGGATATGTTTATTTGGGACATAGCATGACATTGTAGAAAGAGAAGGAGTTTGGGGGTGGGAAGGGTGTGTGATTCTGTCTAGGAAAACTAAGATTGCCTACTTCTGGCACCAAATTGTGCGGTGGATAACAATTTCCACTCTACATGCCAACTGCATCCTATGGAAATCTCTGCTTCCCTTGACTATTCAGCTCATACTCCAACTACCCAGCAGCCCTCTCTCTTATCCTAAGTTACTCAAAGCTAGTTCAGCATGTACTGACTAAGGATTACTGGCTTCAATCCCAGTAATCATTCCACTTTACACCAACCAGAATGAAATATGGGGTTTCTACCCACTTGGAATCCACATCATTCTCTCCATTTTAGACCAGCCAGTTCCTGCTACTTATATGAGTCTTATAATTTATTGGAACAACTCACAGAGCTCTTTGAAAACACCATACCTATAATATAGTTTTACTATAACAAAAAACAATACAGACAAAGAGACATATATGGCAAGGTCCGGGAGGGGACATAGAACAGAGTTTCTATGTCCCAAAGAGTCCAACCAGATCCTGAACCTTCCAAAGCCTTCACTGACTTCAACACTAGCCAGATAGATTACATCATGCCTCCTGAGACTTAGTCACCGTATCGCTCCCAGGTGGTCCCTCTTGTGTTGGTGAGTCCCTTACTCATTAACCTCAGGTATTGGTCCTGCTCTCAGGAATCAAGACCAGAGGCCAACTGGTCTTTCTGTAAGTCGATTCCATTTGTCATGATGTGGGGAGAGGGAGTCATACAAGCCTGCATCAATCTCAGCTCAGCTCTGAGACATTTATTTAACTCCTCTGATTCGTTTTGTCATTTATAAATTAGTGATAATGTTCACTGTTAGAGAGTTATTAACGTGACTGTTCACTGAGAACATGTTTGTATAACTGGCACAATTCTAAGGACACATTGCTGCTTAGGATATTTACAACTGAATTTATTGAGAGTTTGAGATTAAAATACAGTATTTGTGACTACTTAGCAGTGTATGGAGATTAAAAAGAGAGGCCCCTAACTTTAGATGTTGAAGTCAGAAATCACACTGAAAGGCAGTGTCATCTTAAGGTATTTTAACTGCACTGCACTTCATTGTTCATTAAAAGTTCTGAAATAGAAATAATCATAAGTGTCATTTTAAGTATACTACAGCCCATGATTTCAGCTCAAAGTGTTGTTTATAACTGGAAATGTACTTGGTTTGATGAAAGACTTGTAAGGCTAAGTGGGATAATAGGTACTTACTTGTGCCTCACATAAAACTTTTTTGAGAGAAAGAAAATGAGTTGTTGGTGTGCATGCATTTATTCCCTCACTCAGCAAACATTTGTTGATTTCCTAACACTATTAGATGCTAAGGAGAACTAATTTTATTTTGGCAGCTCCTTCTTGGATCTTCCAGTCAAGTAGGCCTCTTAAAATTAAAAACAACAACAAGAACAAAAAACCTGAAGTTTTACAATCTTTCTGTCTCTTTCAGTAGTTCACCTCATTGTTCTTATACCTCTTTTAGATACTCATATGCGCAGTACGTGCTATGGTGGAATCAAGAAGGGAGTGTGTGTCCGTCCCTTCCCTGGTGCAGTGACCAAATCTGAATGCTGCTGTGCCAACCCAGACTATGGTTTTGGAGAGCCCTGTCAGCCATGCCCTGCTAAGAACTCAGGTAATCATATTTGTCTTTTTCTCATCTGATAGAAAGATCTAGAAATTCAGTATTAGATATTTGGCCAAAGAGCATTGCAGCTCTGAAGTGTTTTCTCATTGTTTTTAATTAAAGGAAATAAATCCAATTATGCATAGGTATATGAGGCATATAAGATTTGGCATGTGTTTATATGAGTGGGCTTCAAACAGTTTGTGGAAAATGAACTTAGAGCTAATGGAATTTTTTCCGCAAACTTTTGAAGCCCTTTCATATGCATGTATGATCTTAGGTAGTGAGTTGAAAAATCTATTTGTTGATGTAATTACAATCACTTGAATAGATGTTTACATAATGTTTACATAATGGATTAGCCTCAGTCTCCCTGATTTATGATGTCACTGTGAAGATAAATAGCCAAAAATGATCTATTACTTTCAAGATTAAAAACACGTAAGAAACCTGTTTTTTTGTTGTTGTTTTGTTTGAATCTCAATACAGAATGATCTTAGACAATAGTTTATAGTTAATTATAGACTAATAAGTTTGATTTTTATTTATTCATACACTTGACTGTGTAAGGACAGTAAGAATTCAAAAATTAACTTTTTTTCCCCCTGAAAGTTGAGATTCTTTAAGAATACAGGCAGACAGATATATAAATTACAATTTAGTTTGATTAGTACCTTAAAAGAGATAAAAAAAACAACTGTGATAATACAAGGGAGGGAGCAGTTAGTTGCTTGGGGAAGCTAGAAAAGACTTCACAGAGGGGGAGATGTTTAGATTGGTCTAGAAAAACTATTAAGAACTTCACAAGTGGAGGATGGGAGAAATGCATTCCAGACAGAGCAAATTACCTGTAATTCTGTTAAAATACCAAGTGAAGTATTCAGAATTCAATGAAATTATTATTTACTATCTACAAGAATTGCTAAATATAGCATTTTTAAAAAACAAAAGAAATTAAGAGAATGTTGCCCTAAAATGTATTAAATTGTGTTATTTGTAGTATGAAAGAAGTATATCAGTTGGTGAAAGGCTAAATAAAAAGATCTATAAACTAATAAAATGAATCTAAAAATAGACTTGGTTATAAGAAGAAGAATAAGGACAACATTTTAAATCAGACAAGAAAAATGAAGTATGTAATGAATATTGTTGATGGCTATCGGATAAAATATGAAGTTAGAGATCCCTACATTGCATCTTACAAAAATAATTGTCATATGTAATATGTAACTTTAAAAGATTTTTGAATGATAAAGGACTTTCAAAGCAAACATCAAAGACTAAAACACATATATAATTCAGAAAAGTGTTTTTGTACATCATTCCTTAATTTATAAGGAATTTACATTAATCAGTAGGAAAAGTTATATCCTATATAGAAAAATGTGTAGAGCACATAACTAGGATTTCACAAAGAAGAAATGAAAATGGTAGATGATCATATAAAAATATACCTAATTTTTAAAAAAAAATTAGATCCCTTATATTTTTCCCCCAGATTGGTAAAGTACAGTATTTTCCCAGTGATGGGGTGAGAAAGACAAAAATTATCCCACTCTTAATAAAGCTGGTAGAACCATAACTTGGACATTGAGGGAGGGGAAGCCCTAGGTTGTCAATAGGTCCAGAAACTCAGCTGCTAACGGAATGTTTGGTGATTCAAGCCCATCCTGGTTGCTTCAGAAGAAAGGCCTGGCAATAAACTTCTGTAAAAACAGCAATTGAAAACTTCAGGAAGCTCAGTTTTGCTTTGACACACACAAAGTTGCCTGAAGGGGGAACTGAATGGATGGCAACTGATTTTGGTGATTAACAAAAGCTGTAAAAGAGACACAGAGTCTTAACAGTTTTGCTTGCAATTGATTAGCCTAGTGATGCAATTGCACTTAATAGTATTTATTATAACTCTTAAAAGTTGGACAGACCTAATAGAATGAATGTGTTAGATCCATCTAACTGTGAAAAAAGTGTTGTTCTTGAAAAAAATACAGACTGGGTCCATGGTGACATGTAAAGACATTCCTGATAGAATGCCCAGACTTCAAGTTTGTGCCTCCAGTTATGACCTATATAGGCCTGAGACAATTATTTCACTTTTCCATGCCACAGTTTCCTTGGGTGTAAAATATGGGAAATATACCTAGGTAGTGTAGAAGAGAAGCTTAAATAAATTACTAGATACAAAATTCTAAAACAATGCAGGTAAATGGTAAATTCTATGTAAATGTTGGCTATTATTATTTTATAATTGAGAAAAAAGTTCAGTTTCTATTTTTTGAAGTTTTCATGTATAGAAAATAATTGTAACATTTATTAATATATTAATACTGTTCAATTCAAGGTGATGACTACAAGTTATTTTGATATACTTTTCATTCTTCTGTATGATTTTAAAAATTCTTATAAAAGTTGTGTACTTCAAGATGGCAACTTTTTCTTTTAAAAAGTGAATATATGTAATTCTTCCTAATGGTCGTTTTGGAGTTATGGAACAAGTATAGTTTATAGTTTTAATTTCTCTCTCTCTCTCTTTTTTTCTTGATTTTTATTATACAGCTGAATTCCATGGTCTTTGTAGTAGTGGACTAGGCATCACTGTGGATGGAAGAGGTAACTGTACTCAATTCTCAGCACTATAGTTATAGTAATTATATAATCCACAGACATATAAATAGATTCATCTAATGTTATTTAATACTGTAGGAACATATCAATATAAAACAGTAAGATGAATTATCTCTTAGAGCACTGGTTTTAGTCTACATTGCTTTAGGTTGTATATAGATGTACACTTTTCATCTTTGGTAAATACCTTCTGTTAAATATACAGTGTCACATTTTCTTCAACTCTTATCATCCATGATTTTATGGATAAGATTATACAAAAATTGGTATTTACATTAACAAAAGAAGTCAAGTTTAAGGAAAAATCTTAAATAATGGTGCAGATAAGGTTTTGAAGACAGTCATTAAGAAGTTTTTAATAATGGCTCAAGTTCAGGGAAGACTGCCCTAAGAATAAACTAAGATTGTATTTGCCTAAGAATACTAAAATGTTTCTACCTAGCTAAAGAGATAAAATTCACTAAAATATTGTTTAAAATTAGTTAATATAGTCAAAAAATTTAAATGTGTAATCTTAAATATTTAAGTTTGATATATGTATGTGTTAATAATTTAAAATATTTTACATTTCTGTAAGCAAAGAGGGTTTTTGTTGCTGTTGTTTTTTAAATAAAACCATAAGGTGTTGCTAAATCTTCACTTACATATATACATTGTTGTTGTTGTTAAGTGCCATCAAGTCAGTTCCAACTCATAGCCACCCTGTGTAGGGTTTCTGAGGAGCGACTGGTTAGTTTGAACTGCCAACCTTGCTATTCAAACTGATCTTTTGATTAAGTACTGATCTCCTACAGCACCACACTAGGACTGCTCACACACACGTGGTGCTATAGGATTAAGCACTGGACTCCACCTGCTGCTCCTTGGAAACCCTATACAGGGTTGTGATGAGTCAGAATCAACTTGACGGTACATAACAACAACAATGTGTGTGTGTATATATATATGTTGTTAAGTGCCGTTGAGTCGATTCTGACCCATAGCAATACATACATATATATATATAAGTCCTCCACTTTTGTATTTGAGGAGAGTTTAGAAAAGTCAGAGATTAGTTGTCAATAATGTTTAACAATCTTTGCAGTAAATATTAGTAGTCAGAGTAAAGAAGTAAACTCTTTTGAACAAAAATGCCTTTCCTAAAGTAAATTAAAAGGTTGCATTTTTGTAGTATTTAGGAAGGTTTTCTAAATTCATGAAAATAATGGTATCCTAGTGACCAACAGTTGAACTTTTGGTGTACTCCATTTTGTTGTTGTTGTTAATCATTGACTTGCATATTTTTATATGGACTTGTTTTATTAGTACAGTGAAACTAAATTTGAGACACTGAATATTTTAAGTGTAGTGCAAAAGAGAGACAAGGAGATTATTTACATGATGCAAGATTTCAGAACTTCAGTGGAATGGGCAGCTTAACATGATGCTATTTTAATTGAGATTTATTTTAGCATACATACATTCCAAGAATGTCACCATCTCTAAATAAGAAATAGTCCTTGTCGTCTAGAACTACTTTGGTGGCCCCATATTCTGGAAGAAGAACTTTATCTCCAACTTTCATGCTAACTTGTTGAATCTCTCCACCCTTTCCTTGAGATCTGCATCCAACAGCTACTACTGTTGCTTGCAGTACTTTTCCTTGAAATTTTTCTGGAAGCTTAATGCCTCCCTTAGTTACAGTTTCAGCTGCACTCCTTTCCACCAATACCTTATCAAAGAGAGGAAGAAACTTTTTAAATGCCTGTCCTGCCATGATTCTCAGATCACTGCAACTCACACTCCATACTCCCTAGGCTGCAGCAAGCAGAGACCCGCCTGTACTCCATTTTTATATTAATTTTCAATATGGCCTTTGCAACAGAACCAACTGCCTGTGAAAGTATGACCTCACATATAAGCCCATCATTTATGTCCCATTGTCCATGAATGACAGAATAGCCATGTTCATTACTTGCTATAAAACATACTGTTCTGAAACTGCCATGTTTTAACCATCTTCTCAGTTAATATCAATTCATGAGCAATAAAGAACATTTATGAAATATCATATTATTTGGTTGACTGTTAAAAATGTCAGTAAAATGGAGATATTTCCTGCCTTCAGAGACCATAAAATTCTATAGGCCACACTAATAAATCTGTCTTCTAATGAGATAGTCTTAGTAGCCAACAAGTTAGTTTACCTTTGGATTTGAGGCCAAGAGTGTATACAATTTCTTCATTAATTTGATCATAAATACAGGTATTTTAAGTGTCTTAGTTGTAGAATTCTTCTATTACAGAAATACCACGAGCAGATGACTTTAACAACCAGAAATTTCTTCTCAGATTACAGGGCTAGAAGTCCAAATTCAGAGTGTTGGCTCTGGAGCAAGACTTTCTCTTTTTGATTCTGGAGAAAAAGCTCCTTGTCTCTTTTCAACATCTGTAGGCCCAATATTCTTTGGAGATCGCCATACATCTTGACCTCAATCTTCCCCTGGGTCTAGGATTTTCACAGTGCGGGGACCCTAGGTTCAAAGGACTCACTTCTATTGGTGGTAATAGGTTCCTCTTTCTCTGCTCACTTCTCTCTCCTTTTATATCTCAAAAGTGACAGACTCAAGGTACAGCCTAACCAGATGTAGATTGCATTTGGCCTCCTTAACATCTTAGAAGTGAGGATTTACAGCACACAGATAATCGCATCTGATCAGAGCGGATCATGCCATATCACATCATGGAATTGGTTGTATCATATTAGATGTCATTGTGGAGGTGTGATAACTACACCCTAACTCCTAAACCACGAGAATCCTGATGGCCAACCCAAGTTGACACAAAACTTTATCATGTGAAATAATTCACTTTCCCTAAATTTTTGCTGCTTTCCTTCATTTCTTTATATTTCAATCTAGGGTTCTAGATCTCTCAGTTTTGTTTTCTTATTCCTATTTTCATTTCCATCCTGAAAGGCAGGCAGATTGTGAGGTTGTTTACAGAGTTAAGTAAACACTTTGTATGTTGAGTCATCTGTAGTAGCCCTGTATTTATTTACAAACTTTCAACATTCGATGCAGATATCAATGAATGTGCTTTGGATCCTGATATATGTGCCAATGGAATTTGTGAAAACTTACGTGGTAGTTACCGTTGTAATTGTAATAGTGGCTATGAACCAGATACCTCTGGAAGAAACTGTATTGGTAAGTATTTTGTTCTATTTATTCAAGACCCTTTTGAGCAGTTTAAATCCCATGGATTATATGGTTAGGCAAAGTGCAAATGTTGTTAGCACCTTTGAGTCAGTTCTGACTCATAGTGACCTGTATAGGGTTTCCATGGAGCAACTGGTGGGTTTGAACTGCCAGCTTTCCAGTTAGCAATCTGGTGCTTATCATGCAGCTCCACAAATGACTAAAAATGTTAATCCTCGTTTCCTTTTTAAAACAATTAAACTATTGTATTACACACAACCATTTCCTGTTTGTACACTTTGGTTTTAAAGTGTTCTTTTCACAGACAAATGGACATCAATGTTTAGTATTGTTTTTTGTATCTAACTTGATCATATAAATTTTCACTGAACAAAGGACTTCAACAATTAAATGGGCAATATGGATAATAGTAAGTCAAAAAGTAAAGTGTTGCAGAGTGAGGAAACAATGAATTCTGTAAAGAAACAACTTGTTACTACATATCCAAATATGATATCTGAGAATGGGATGTTTTCCATATATAACTTATAAGAGAATGAGAAAACTGAAACATGTGATTTAGGTTTAACAAAAAAGGGGAGGAGGCTGAAGACAGCTGACAATGTTGTATTTCCAATTAGTTCATACATTCAAGAAAATAACATTGCTTTAATGCAAAATGAGATCCTGTATCTCAATGTATCAAAAAGGTGGCAAAACAGGCAAAACTCACCTTTGATCTCTAACTGTGTGGCAAGAAGCAGCATGAATCCAATTCCCACCTGAAGCTGACCTAGGCTTCACCTTCCCTTCTCACCAGCCACTTGTTCTATGGCACTTTTCTCCTACCCTAACCACCTAGTTAGGTCAAAAAATACCTGGCCATCCTGAATGGGGCCAAGTCATCAAGCACCAGTTGTAGGTTTTGGAGTACACACAACTCCCTGCACTTCAGACTAGTTAATCTCTGTGTGTATGTGTCTCTGTGACTCTCTTGCCCCTGAGATTAATTCACTGGCTAGAAGGGCTCAGTCCTCCTTCACTGATTGCCCATGCATCTTTTCTCCATCACCAAGCCACCCAACACTGGTTCCTCATGAAACCCTATCTGATTGTGTATGCAGCACCCTGAGTCAAGTCAAAATCCCATTACCCATTGTGGATTTGTTAATTCTCCATCATGGCTCAGAAAATTCCCTGGAACTATTATGCATATGGGTTGCTATGGGTCAGAACCAATTCAAAGGCACCTAACAACAGTAGCAACAATTACCTATACTTTATAGGTAACCCATTTGTTATAACCAGAAAGGATACAATCAAAGAGATACACCAGGCAGTCTGGGAGGTTCACTGCATATGGTTTCTGTTGTCCGCAGGGGCATGCTACCCCTTTCCATTCATGGATGTTCTCACCAATCCAGGGGAGCCTGAAAGAGAGAGTCACAAGGTGCAGGCTTCCTTAGTCATTGGGACTTAAATAAATACACATGGCTGGGACCTTATCGCATAGTTATGAGAGATCCTTTCAATGAATATACATTACTGACTGCATCTCACCTTCTCCCTTTCTGAGGTTGCTTGCAGAGTGGGGCCTATTGCCAAGGTGGGGCCTGTGCAGCCCCTACTTACTTATGCTTAAGTGTTGCCTGGCTATTTCTGAATAAAAGCCTTAACTGCTCAGTCTATTCCAAGGGCTATTATTTGAAACCAGGCTCAAGTGTCCAACCAAATTCTCTGTCTGCCACACCAGGAATCTAGATTTTCTCACACAGCACTTGAGGTGTATTTTATAAAGCTTAATGTTACTTGACCCATCATATGCTTAATGATTTTTACAATTAATCACTAATGACCCTTACAACTAAGTTTTGATGATTAAGATTAGAAAGTAATAAGAGGGGGCTTCAAAATACTCATGGAAAAATTCCATTTTTTCCATTAATTTGTGACTCCTCCTCATACACGTCTCTTCAAGTTTTTAATCAAGTACTGTTTTTTTTTTTTTTTTTTCATATATTTGACCCTGAGCTGCTAATATATGTACAGATGGATGTACAAAGCTGTGTTGTTGCTGTTATTGTTACATGTAATCAAGTCAGCCTCCAAATCAAGTCAACTCCATTTGTTACACAGAAGTACTTCATAGAGTTTTCTTGGCTCTAATTGTGAGGATGGTACAGGATGGAACAACGTTTCTTTTTATGCACAGAGTTGCTCTGAGTCACAACCTACAGCAGCAGTAACAGACTTTACAGAAGCAGATTGTCAGACCTTTCCTTCCAAGGTGCTGAGTGGGTGACCCTCACCTATCGTTAGGTTATGCTACACTGCCTTCTCGTATAGAGCCATACGAAACATCGTGTATTTATGATAGAATTGGTTTCTCTGTGTACAGGACGAGGGCACTAGCCACACGTGATTGAACTTTTCTAAAAATGTGCAGAGGACAGCTTTTATTTGCCAGAAGCTAAGTCACTCTCAGTGAACATACCTTCTGAATAAGGTTTAGAACATGGTCACCACACTGAAAACAGGGAGATTAAGTGAACATCTTCACACTGAACATGGGCCATGGAAGTATTTAATTCTTTAAAATAGTTACATGCGTGACTTTGTTATTAAAAGTAGATTTTTTAAAAAGTCAAATTTCAGGAATAAAGACATGTTTAAGTAAATTGTTAAGCAATCACTAGATATAACATTATACAGTCATGGCAAAAGGATCCCTTTGGTGACACAAATGATTAAGCATTTGACTACTTTGTAAAAGGCTGGTGTCTCAAGCCCACCCAAAGGTGCATCAGATGACAGTCTTGGCAATGTGCTTTCAAAAGGTCACAGCCTTCAAACCCTACTGAGCAGTTCTGTGTTGTGTGTTTTAGGATGAGCACTGGACTGCTAACCACAAGGTCAGCAGTTCAAAACCACCAGCCACTCCTCAGAAACCTTATACAGGGTCGCTCTGAGTTGGAATCCACTGTGTAGCACTTAATAGCAAAGCAACTTTATATGCAAATAAGCTTAACCTTTTAGTTTATTTCATCAGTGTTTTAGAATATATTTAATACCACTGCAGGACAGTACACTAATGAAGGATGTGCCCTTGGTGACACAGTGATTAAGTGCTCAGCTGTAACAGAAAGGTCAGCCGTTCAAATCAACAAGGTGCTTTTTAGGCGAAAGATGTGAAAGTCGATTTCTGTAAAGACTGTAGTCATGTAACCCTGTGGTGTTGGTGGTGGTGGTGTGTCGGGGAGTCACTTCCAACTCATAGTGACCCTGTACAAGGTGTCTGAGGTTGTAATCTTTATGGGAGCAGAAAGCCTCATTTTTCTCCCATGGAACAGCTGGTAGTTTCGATCTGCTGACCTTGAGGTTAGCACCCCAATTCGTAACCACTCCGCTACCAGAGCTCCTTTGGAAGCCTATGGGGAAGTTCTAATTCTGTTCTAGAGGGTCACTGAGTCAGAACGGACTCCCAATAGTTTGTTTCTTCAGTGAGCACTTTCCGAAGTACTACATACTTTCTAGGAATTCAGAGCCTCTTAAAAGTAGCACAAGACTGTCCTGTTTAAATAAAATATTTATTAATTTATTAATTTATTTATTCTGTTATGTCAATTACAGAACAACTAGCCAATTAGAAGCCAGGTAAGGGGTAACTTCTCTTGTCACTAGGTGCTGTCAAGTCGATTCCAACTCATAATGAAAGCATGAATGGAGCCATTTTGAGAACTTAACAAATAATTGAGCACTACTTGAGACATCCCACACACCACCACCCCCTTTCCTGTTTTCTTTTCTTACATATGTTGTTGTTAAGTGCTGTTGAGTCGACTCCAACCCATAGCGACCCAGTATAGGGTTTCCAAGGAGCAGCTGGTGAGATTGAACTGCCAGCCTTGTAGTTCAAACAGCTTTGTAGTCTGGCATGTTAACCCACAGTGCCACACCAGAACTCCTCCTTACATACAAGCTTCTATAATTTTAATGGTTGCTTAGGCTTGAAGACATCCCTCTGTGGATGGTTTCTAAAAGAGTAACCACCCAGATAAACAGGCACCAGGAAAGTTTAACCCTTTTGATAAGTTTCTCAGCACATCCAATCACCTTGTGAATTGGTGCAGAAATGCTAGACTCATAAGATTGTAGCCCACCTGCATTCTGATTAACATTGTTATTGTTGTTGTTAAGTGCAGTCTAGTCGTTTCTGACTCATAGCGACAGTTGGTGAGTTTGAGCCACAGACTGTGCAGTTCAACCTGACCTTGTGGTCCAGTGAATTATCTTGTAGTGCCACACCAGGACTCCAATTAACATTGTAAAAGTGGGTAAAATATTGCTTGTAAGAAATAGTCATTGGACACCATTCCTCCTTGTTGCAGGGATCCCTGGAGTCCCTTTCCTAATAATAAAGGCTTTTTCCTGGTTTATTTGGAATGTTTGTTAATTGGACTCCATTGCTCTAGGGCATTGGACACAAGTTTTAGGGGTAACAATAACAACTGTATAGGACACTGTAATATATATATAACCTATAGTGTATATAACAGGACACTGTCTTCTTGTTGTACTATATATTTAAATACATGTTTTCTATTCTCTCATGGTTGCTTTCAGACATTGATGAGTGCCTGGTAAACAGACTGCTTTGTGATAATGGACTATGTCGAAACACACCTGGAAGTTATAGTTGCACATGCCCACCTGGGTATGTGTTCAGGACAGAGACAGAGACTTGTGAAGGTAAGAGCTATCTTCATTGTCTTTGTCAATTGCAAGCACCTAGTCAGTTCCACTGATGAAGCAACAAAGGAGGGAAGAGTGTTGTGTGGATATTTCTTTTATAATCGCTTGCCTCTAATCTGTCAGTTTTAAAAATAGAATATACCTAACCCAATTTAAAAGCACTCAGCTTCATTCTATTCAGATAAAATATCTGCAAACATTTGGAACAAGCATTCTGAAGCTTTGGGGTGAAAAAAAAAAAGTGGAAGGAACCATGTATTGCTTTACTTTTGTTTGCTTTGTTTCCCTCTTTTTAAGACCACTGTGACACATTTGTGTAGGATTCTAGATTGTGGTAATGAATTAATAGTTAGCGTTTATGCAGTTCACTGATGGACTTTGGTATGCCTGGGAGGTTGACTCATAAAATATATAATATAGTCTAAGAAAGGAACTCCTGGTATGGTGTTGTAGGATGAGCACTGGACTAGAAACCACAAATTGTGCTCATGAGGAATCTGCCCATGGATCAAAAGGTAGTTGTTCAAACAGAACATGGGAACACTGAATGGTTTAAAATTAACAAAGGTGGGCAAGGGGTTGTATTCTTTCACCATACTTATTCACCTGTTTGCTGAGCAAATAATCCAAGAAGCTAGGTTCTATGAAGAAAAACGTGGCATCAGGATTGGAGGAAGACTCATTAACAACCTGCGATATACAGATGATACAACCTTACTTGCTGAAATTGAAGAGGACTTAAAACATTTACTGATGATGATCAAAGAGCACAGCCTTCGGTATGGATTACATCTTAATGTAAAGAAAACAAAAATCCTCACTACTGGACCAATGAACAACATTCTTATCAATGGAGAAAAGATTGAAGTTGTCAAGGACTTCATTCTTCTTGGATCAACCATCAACACTCATGGAAGCAGCAGTCAAGAAGTCAAACAACGTATTGCATTGGGCAAATCTGCTGCACAAGAGCTTTTTAAAGTGTTGAAGAGCAAAGATGTCAGCTTGAAGACTAAGGTGTGCCTGACCCAAGCCATGGTATTTTCAGTAACCTCATATGCATGCGAAAGCTGGACAGTGAATAAGGATGACCCTAGAAGAATTGATGCTTTTGAGTTATGGTGTTGGAGGAGAATATTGAAAGTGTCATGAGCTGCCAAAAGAACCAACAGATCCGTGTTGGAAGAAATGCAGCCAGAGTGCTCCTTGGAGGCCAAGATGGCCAAACTTCGTCTCTCATAATTCGGACTGGTTCCTCTCAGGAGGGACCAGTCGCTGGAGAAGGATATCATCATGTTTGGTAAGGTGGAGGGTCAGAGAAAGAGAGGAAGACCCCCAACGAGATAGATTGGCCAAGTAACAGCATTGATGGACTCAAGCTTGGCAACAATAGTGAGGTTGGCCCAGGATTGGGCAGTGTTTTGTTCTGCTGTGCATAAGGTTGCTATGAGTCGGTACCAACTCGATGGCACCTAAAACAACAAATAAGAAAGGGACTCCTGGTATGGCGTTGTAGGATAAGCACTGGACTGAAAACCACAATGTTAGTGGTTCAAATCCACCATGTGGGAACACTATACAGGGGTCATATGAGTCAGAACCAAGGAGCTCTGGTAGCGTAGTGGTTATGAATCAGGCTGCTAACCTGAAGGTTGGCAGTTCAAAACTACCAGCCATTCTGTGGGAGAAAGAGGAAGCTTTCTGCTCCCGTAAAGATGTACAGCCTCAGAAACCCTGTGCAGGGTCACTATGAGTCAGAACTGACGTCACAGTACTTAACAACAACAACAATATGAGTCAGAACCAACTTGAGGGCATTTTATCAGCAACACAGTCTAAGAAAATTGTCCTTTCCATTTGATAATTTAAAAGTCATCATTTGGTCTTGTTGTTGTTGTTGTTAGGTGCCATCAAGTCGGTACCAACTCATAGCAACCTTATGCACAGCAGAATGAAACACTGCCTGATCCTGGGTCAACCTCACTATTGTCGCCACGCTTGAGCCCATTGATGCTGCCACTTTGCCAATCCATCTCGCTAGTGGTCTTCTCATAAATCAGTGTTTTAAAATGTATTTCTCTTTTTGTCACATTTTCCTGCAATGAAAGTTGCTGGAATGAGTTAAATGGTTGGGGAAAATTTCATTTTCATTGAGATACTAGCTAAGCAATGAATGCATTCAGTTACATTTTTGTATTTTGATGGAAGTGCTGTGGGTTAATGAGCCAGACTGCAAAGCTGTTGAACTGCAAGGTCAGTGGTTCAGGCTCACCAACTGCTCTTTGGAAACGCTAGACAGGGCTGCTATGGGTCGGAACCGACTCGACGGCACTTCACAACACAATGTGTCAGAAGAAATTGTTGTCTGACTAGCAGTCATTGTACCTCTTTTCATCTCACTGTGTGGACCCACAGAAGTGTCCCATGATGTACTGAGATCTAAATACTTCTTCCAAATAATTACCTTTTTTATAAAGGCTTCATCTTTAATTATGGTAAATAGCCTTTACCTTACCTGTTACAGTATTTGTTTCTTAGTGAAACTGTAGCCAAGACAAATGCAATGGTATATTTTACAAAAAGATGTTAACATCCTCTCTTCAGCTTACGGTTTAACATCAAAGCATTCTTGTGACTAGAAACATGCTAGGACTATTGAACAAGATGCCAAAACACAAATGACTCATCTGAAGTCAATGAAATGCAATTACAAAGTGCAATTCTAAGTTTGGATTGAACTGGAGGGACCACTGAAAAACAGTAATTAGCCTGAAGAAAGAAAAGAAAAAAAGACCTACACATACGATTCAGGTTTTCTAAATTTAGATCTGGTAACAACTTTCCAGGAGTCTTGGTGTGGTACTGTAGGATAAGCATTGGATTGTAAATCCAATGCTTTGAACCACAAGGTCAGCAGTTCAAATTCGCCAACCACTTCTCAGAAAACGACAGGGTTGCTATGAGTCACAACCAACTCAGTGGCACTTAACAACAGCTTTCCTGCCTGCCTACTTTCTTTGCAAGAACTCAAAGAGAGAAAAGGGCAATTGCTTTCCTAATTAAAGCACTTGGAGAAACTTCGCCCTGAATGATTAGGAGACACAATAGTTGGGATTTCCTTCTGTTAGTTTGGAATATGAGGATGGTGCAAATGATTAAGGCACAAAGCTGCTAACTGAAAGGTTAGAAGTTTAAGTCCACACAGATATATTATCGGAAAAAAATCACTGGCAATCAACTTCTAAAAAGTGGACCATTGTAAACCCTGTTCTTCTCTGACATCACCAAGAGTTGGCGTCTACTCCATGGCAACTGGTTTTTGTCTTGTGTTCTGTAAGGCAGCTCTCTTTATAACCCCACTCCAAAATATAAACCCACTGTTTTTAAGCCGATTCCAACTCATAGAGACCTTGTAGAACAGGGTAGAACTGCCCCACAGGGTTATGTGCAAAGCTGTAAATCTTTGCACATAAGTGAAGCGAACGGCAACATCGTTTGCCCAAGGCATAGCTGGTGGGTTCAAATCACTGCTCGTTTGGTCAACAGCAAAGCACTTTTAAAGCACTGTATCATCTGGTCTCTTATAACCCACTCTGTTGTTAAGTGCTGTCAAGTTGGTTATAACTCATAGTAACCCTGTATAGGGTATCCAAGGAGCTGCTGTGAATTTGAACCGCCAACTTTGTGGTTCAAATGGACCTTGCAGCCCAACGCATTAACCCGCAGCACCACACCAGGACTCCAAAACCAACTTGTTGTTGTTAAGTGCTGTCGAGGTGATTGTGACCCATACCGACCCTGTGTAGGGTTTCCAAGGAACAGCTGGTGAGCTTGAACCACCAACCTTGCAGTTCAAACGATTTTGCAGTCTGACGCATTAGCCCACAATGCCACACTCGGACTCTAAAACTAACTTAGACTACTTAAATATGTTTAACTAAAGATTCTCTTTTTTCTAGCAGCCACTTCCATCCCCAATCTCCAAGACCTGTTGTCTTTCAGAATTAGTCTGAGAAATGTGATTTGTGCAAAGGTATTCACTCCATATTCCTCAGTGATTATTTGAAGCAGTGGGAAAATGGATTTCAAACTTGTTTTTTTCTTATTCCTGACTTTCTATGCTTTCTTCCCACTGCTTCTTATCAGTTTTATCATCTCTTGGATGATTAGCTTCTGTTAAATCTCTGGAAAATATGAAAGAAAATATGAAAGCTTAGGAATCTTGATTTAATGTGGAAGTGGATGATTATTAGGACTAGTTTCCCCTTCCACGGCAACAATATTCTTTGTTACTAGTATAAGCAAAATATATCATGGGGAACCAAATGGACAGTGTCTTGGATTCGGCTTGGTACTAGCATCTCACTGAATTGTCGATGATAATTTACATCGTATCCCTTCATTTTAAGAAGAAACATTGGAGTTGAAGGATGCTGAATGTCACAGTGCTGACTCACCTGCTTACAGGAGCAATGAAAAAGGAATAGGAGTGGATCCTGGTAAAAGTGTAATGCTAGATCTTAACCTAAATATCAGAATGAGGGAGCAAGACATACACAGACCAAATCAGGCACTAGTGAGAGTTGGAGAGAGTGATCTGTGCTTGCATGTTGTGAAAGAGGTCATTGTTCCTGCTAAATCTGAGCCTTTTCTTACCATGAAAGATACATGCATCTGTCATTCAGAGGAAAGAAATTCATGTTATGTAAATACAGGAGAGACGTGATTCAAAAATATTTTGGCACTAGCCTCATGCACATTGGTGGATACAAAAGTGATTTGTTCAGGGAAACCTAACCATTATTTCTACACTTTCTTCCCACTGCATTTTATTACGTGTTTGCAATTGATATACCTGAAGGACACAGAACGCTTTCCCTTGGGTTTTTTGCTTATTTCTATCACTGCATTCAAACAGTAAATTTGTCTGCCTGAAGCAGTTCACTTCATTCCTATTCTTTCAAAACTAATTTCCAAAGACCAGACAGGGAATTATTAGCAGGTTCATGACGAATGCTAGCTTTCTCTATATGTTTTTTTGCTATATTCCCAAATTTTGTTTGTCATTCGTGTTTTCAACAGGCTATATATATTTTTTAATGTATAATAAATAGCTGTAGTAATAAAGAGTAAAATTCTTCTGCTATTTCAGACTGTTACAAAAACTTTATTTTACTTTTTTTGTTTGAGCTCTGAGAGTCTGTGAAAGTTAACATTTTTACAGCAAGCACTGTGGTTTAGATTGTGTTTCCAGTGATATAACTAGTTAAATGTAAGCCAGATGTTCTTTGAAGTTTATTTCCAGGAATGTACAGTGAACTGTTTCAATTCCTGGTTCCATGACATTATAACATAAAAACACTGTATAGAAAGAAAAATTAAACAATTGATATTTGTAGCTGTCATTGAATATGTTAATAGTTTTTTATGTCCTTAAATGCTTCATTTAAAGTAAAGATTAAAAAATATATATTTATATAATATTGGCATTTTTCCTTCTTTCGTGCTTCTGACAAATTAGATCAATCGAAGAATATAAATATTCCTCAGATTGGTTACCTGCTTCCTTTTAGATTATCTGCTTGATTTTTTTCTATTGTGTTTTTACTACAGGAATTTCAGTACTCTGGACTAAATGTTTTTAATCCAAATCTATGCTGCATTTACAAGACCTGCCCTACTGTTATTTTCCTTTTGCTTTTAAGAGGACTTCCCACTACATTCAGTCTCAAAGAAAGATGCATTCATACTTTCCTCAAATAATTTGTTTAAAGTATTAAATTAGTACATAGGTACTCTTTAGTAATTTTGAAGTAGGAAAAAAAAAGTACCTATTTTTTTCCACATTGATTTTTAAATTTGCATTTCAAGTCCATTAACTGGGGAATCGGCTCTGAGCCCTGCTCTTTCAGGACCAGCTAGTTTATGTTTCACTTGAGACATTCAAGAATAAGCATTAACGATCTGCTAGCGATTTGTTTGTCTCCATGTTTTCCCTCAACACAGCGTTTCATATTACATTGAAAAAGGTGTGTAGGGAAAAAGGAAAAAAATAAATGTTAAGTATTCTGATGAACTCAGAACGGCAGTGTTCAACATAAACCATCCTTTGAAGTGTGTTGACCTGTTTCAGATAATTAACCAAGCAGGAAAAGAAGTCTGTGTGGCACTTTTTTAAGCTAAGTGACTGGATTTATATTGAAAGTTGGTCTTCAATATTGTATGTAGTACTTAACTGGAGCTTGTATTTATTTTTAATTAACTCATGTGTGAAACTATTTAACTTTACAGCTTTGACATTTTCTTTAGTCACCGCTTGCGAACATGTGCGAAATCTTATTCTGTTTACTTCTCGCCATCAACAGAACTTGCTTGGATTGTGGTATATGATTTGATTTAGAACACAAATCAAATTCATAATTACAGAGGCCTATTTAAGGCAATTACATGGTCTCCATCAAGTTGTTCTAATTTTTCTTTTACCAAAATCATCTGTGCTTTAAAAAAAAAAAAAGGAAACTCAGGCAACAAGAGTACACAGTGAATCAGCTACAGAGACTTGCGTGGTAGATCCGGCCAGGAGAATGCCCGACCCATTATTAAAGTTTCAGTCCTATTTCCTGATTTGCATCCAAGACTTTAGAACTAAAGCCAGCATTGTGATATTTTGTTTCTAACAAGGCTTTCTTAATTCTTCTAGAGCCTCGTGGATCCATAAATGACAAAAGCAATCAGCGTTTGTTTTTGCACAGCATGCTGTGCTTGGAAATACGGTGCTTTCCATGAAATCAGAATTTGAATTTCCCATAGGACAATTAGTTTTTATTGTGGGGGGAAATAATCCAATTTATGTAAAGTTATAGCAATGTATCGAAGATTCACTACTGAACCCTTTCAAAACAGGCGGATCCTACCAAGTCCCCAGTCTTGTAGATATGTATCCGCACAGTAAAATGCAAGTCTCCACGGCTCATTCACTTCATGCCTCATAGATCCATATTAAAATTGCGAGAGCCAAGTTTACCAGACATTCTGGCATAGCATAGCTTGTTGGAATAATCTTTTCCAGAAACACATGGCCGTTCTAACAGAATCTTTTCCTTCTGGATTATAGATATAAATGAATGTGAAAGCAACCCCTGTGTCAATGGAGCATGCAGAAACAACCTTGGATCTTTCAATTGTGAATGTTCACCCGGCAGCAAGCTCAGCTCAACAGGATTGATCTGTATTGGTAAGATTTATACACAGTGCCCATATTTCCATTTCTTTGCAAAGATACAGGCAAGGACCTAAAGTTTTATTGTGGATAAATACAAAACATGATTGTAGGAAGCTAATAATTAGAAGTGAGATCACTTGTTTTCTATTGTTAACAAGATAGGAGTGAGAAACTAGGCTGTCGCTTAAATGTTATTAGATTCTAGAAAGTGTTCCTGTCACATAAGCTAGGTATATTGTGCTTTAAGTTACAAGCGTTTCCTTACCACACATGTGTGTATATTCCTTAGCCTAGGAATGCCTTAGGCATCCAAACAATCAAATCCTTGTTGCATATTTCCTTATAAACAGCCCTGGTATGGTAAACAACATTGTGAGGAAATTTGGATTCAGTTAACAGACAAGAAATGAAAGAATTTTAACTTTAAACATATAGAGGAAACGTGTGTGTGTTAGTTTGTTTGTTTTTTTTCCATTCTTCCATCAATTATAAATCCATGGGCTCTAAGGAAAAGAAGCTAGTTGCTTTTCGTTCTTGGAAATAAATAGAAAGATTTCTAGAAGTTCCAAACGAACGTCATTTAGTATATATCCAAATATTTAAGGTCGCTTCTTGATCATGAAAGTAGAACATAAATAACACAACAGTCTGATCTATTATTGTAAGGAACAATTCAGCTTATGTAGGGGGAAAAGGGTCCCAGTAGTTTTTTTCCTACTACCAATGTCTGTGGTTCTATTAGCTAGACATTTTCTACAGTTCATATCGTTACTTAGTGTTTACCTTTAAAATAAACTGAAGTGTATTTCAAAACAGGTATGAACACATTTCAGTTTTACACAGTACTCAATAAACTGGCAGTGTTGTTTTTTTCTACCAAAATGAATTTTTAATTCAGTAGTGCTCAAAGTAGCATAGTGGTTAGGAATCGCACTGCTAACCTCCGTCAGCAGTTTGAAACTACCAGCTGTTACGCGGTAGAAAGATGAGGCTTTCTGCTCCCATAAATATTTACAGCCTCGGAAACCCTGTACAGGGTCATTATGAGTCAGAATCGACTCCACAGATAACCACCGCCACCGCCAGTGCTCAAAGACAGTAGAATTTTCAGTATTCTGTCTGATATGAATTGTATTTAACTGGGTGATACAAGGTCAGGAGTTCATACCCACCAGCTGTTCCTCAGAAACCATATACAGTGTTGCTATGAGTGAGAACCAATTCCACGAGACTTCACAACAACAATAGTATCTGTATATTACATGAAGAGAAGTGACCAAGTTGTCAGTGAAAATGCCAGGTCTTCATTCTCCACTGATGAACAACTGGGAAAACTGGCACTCTCTTCAGCTCTCCTTTGTAGTAACTAGATTGCCCTCTGCCTGGAGCAATTATTTAAAAAAAAAATTTTTTTAATAGAATCCTGGGACAATAGGTGATAGATGGGAGAATGGATTGAATAAGATAGAAATATTTTTGCTGAGCCATAATTTCTAACTGAAATGGAGCCATTTTATTATGCAAAAGAAATGGACTCAATATTAGTAAATTAAGTCCATTCTCAGATAAGTAAATTTACATACCACTTGTGCATCAAAGATATCTTAGTTTATGGTTTGTTGTATAAACTTCTATTATTTACTTAGTTTCCTTTTTGGCCCTTAATGATAAATGGGCAAAAACATTAACTCCTAAGCCATTATGTTAGACAGCTAATCATCATCATACTTTTCTCAACAAATGTGTGATACATGTTTTCATTCATTATGGTCCAATTTGAATTTTCCAACCTACAGCAACTAAGAGAGAAATTATTTTGTTATTGTTGTTAAGTACCATGGAGTCAGTTCCAACCCATAGTGACCCTGAATAGGGTTTCCAAGGAGCAGCTGGTGATCTTGAACTGCTGATCTTGCAGTTCAAACCAACTTTGCAGTCCAGCGCATTAACCCACAGTACTACACCTTAAAGTTTAAAAATTTTGTTGTTGCACACCACCACCATTTTATCTGCTTTTTTCATCAAAAATTAAATTGACAGGATATCTATCAATGTTTACCTTTGCTAAAGTGTAGTGCTATAGGATAAGCACTGGACTGCTAACTGCAAGGTTGGTGGTTAAATCCACCAGTGGCTCCTTGAAAACCCAATACAGGGTTGCTATGAGTCGGAACTTAAATCCACGACACTTAACAACAACAACAACAAGGAGCCCTCAGTCCACAGAGTAAGTGAAACTGAATGACTTTGTGCAGGAGGCTTGCTTGCAGAATGGGGTGCCTCTTGCCACTTAATTGAGGAGAGCTAGGTTTGCTAACCACAAAGTTAGAACCAAGTGCTTTCAGGCTGAGGCTTATGGTAGAGGGCTGTGTCCTGTCAGCACCCGTAAATGAGCTTTGTAATGTTGTCCAGGCAGAGAGAGACCTGCCTGCAATTATGGCTGAGGCAAAACTTTCCTGACTGGAAAAACTGTACCCTGAGCATTTCTGACCCTGAATTTATGTTAACTTCCTAATAAAGCCCATAACTGTGAGAATGGTATTTTATGTCAAATAAACAATTAATCTTTAAAAAGTCTTCACCATATCCAGAAGAAAGGAGAATGATGATAATTGAAGACATTTGGAATCAATTAGTCCAACGAACTAATGAAATGTGAACATCCATCTCCATGACTCTGACACCAGAAGAACTAGACAGTGCCCATGTACCATTACCAACCACTCTGAAAGGGATCACATTAAAAGGTCCCAGATACAGTGTCAGAATATGTGGAACAAAACTCAAAATAATTTAAGAAAAAAAAAAAAGGCAGGACTTACTATTTAGAAAGAGACTGGGACAACCTGAAACTGGCCCTCAACCACCCTTCAGGTCTAAAAATGAACTCACCTTCATGGTCCAACTTTCAACTAGCAGTAGATAGGTATATCATTAATTTTGCTTAAGATAATTCAGAATCAGTTGCAGCAGTAGAACAGCAGGAAGCTGTCAAAAATTCAAGCCAGATTGAGGAGAGGACATGAAATGTAGGTATCATTGCTGTTTGTCACATGGATCTTGCCTAAAAGCAGAGAGTAACAAAAACATGTTTACGAGTGCTTTATTGACTATACAAAGACATTCTGCCATGTGGGTCATAACAAATGTTGGATAACATTGCGAAGAATGGGTATTTCAAAACATTTAATTGTGCTCATGAGGAACCTATGTATAGACCAAGACACTCATGTGAACAGAACAAGATGATACTGAATTGTTTAAAATCAGGAAAGATGTCCATCAGAGTTGTATCCTTTCACCATATTTATTCAATCTGTATGCTGAACATTTAATCCCCAAACTGGAATATATGGACCAGAATATGCCATCAGGTTTGGTGAAGGTGCATTGAAAACCTGTGATATGCTGGAACCTTGCTTGCTGGAAGTGACAAGGACTTGAAATTACTGATGAAGATTAAAGACTGTAGCCTTCTGTATGGATTGTACATACACTCAGTGTAAAGAAAACAAAAATTTCAGTCAATTGGACCAATAATGAACATCGTGATAAATGAGAAAAGATTGAAGTTGTCAAAGATTTCATTTTGCTTGAATACACAATCAGCACTCATGGAAGCAGCATTCAAGAAATCAAAAGACACATTGCATTAGGCAAAGTGATTGCACAAAACCTCTTTAAAGCATTCAATAGCAATTTTAAGGACTAAGGTGTGCCTGACCCAAGCCATGGTATTTTCAGTCACTTCATACACATGAAAGTTGGACAGTGAACAAGAGAGACTATAAAAGAATCAATATATTTGAATCATGGTGTTGGTGAAGAATACTGAAAGCCAGAAGAACAAATAAATCTATCTTGGAAGAAGTACTGTCAGAATGAGACAGTACCTTAGAAGAGAGAATGGCAAGACTTTATCTCATTTTGTCAGTAGAGATTAATCCTAGAGAAGAACATGATTGTTAGAGTGGAGGGTCAGTGAAAAAGAGGAAGACCACCAACAAGATGGATTGGTACAGTGGCAATGAGCTCAAACATAACTTTTGTGAGGCTGGCACAAGACCAGACAATTTTTCATTCTATCGTGCTTAGGGTGACTAGCGTCAGAACCGATTCATCACTGTGTAACAATATTGTTGTTACGAACCTTTGAGTCAGTTTTGACTCATAGCGACCTTGTATAGGATTTCTGAGGAGTGGCTGCTGAGTAATCTACCTTGTGGGCTAAAGTATCATCCTGTAGCACCATACCAGGACTCCGTAACATTAGGGTTTCCAAGAAGCAACTGGTGGGTTTGAACCGAACCACCTTGTGGTTATCGTACACCACCACACCAGTACTCACTCTGTTATAAATAAGTTGGCATCTATGTGCCTTAGATTTCTCATCTGAAATTTGTATATACTGCAAAGACTTGTTTTGTTGAGTATATTTAGTTAGTACATGGAAAAGCTGTCAGAATGTGCCTATTAACAATTACTGTTAGAATCTATCCAGATTGAAATTGCTAACAAACAAGGCAATAAAATGGTTAGTCAATGTCCTTAAAAGATCATTTAAATGCATCATTCAAGCATTTCTGTTTCCTGTGTATAATGGAATTTAGGGAGTCATGGTGTGGCGCTGTGGGCTAATGCGTCAGACTGCAAAGTCATTTGAATTGCAAGGTTGGTGGTTCAAGCTCACCAGCTGCTCCTTGGAAATCCTATACAGGTTCACTATAGGTCAGAATTGACTCGACAGCACTTCACAACAACAACAACAATGGAATTTAGAGGTTTTATTTAGTCTATAAAAGGGAGTCCTGGTGTGGCACTGTAGGATAAACACTGGACCGCAAGATCTTTGCATTGTAAGGTTGGTGGTTCAAGCTCATCAGCCGCTCTTCAGAAACCCTATACAGGGTCACTATGAGTCAGAGCCGACTCGACAGCACTTAACAAGAAGTCTGTAAAAGGCATCATGATGTGGTGCTGTAGGATAAGCACTGGACTGCTAACAGCAAGATTGAGGGTTCAAAACTACCAGCCACTCCTTGCAAACCCTAAACAGGTCTTTCTGAGTCCAACCAACTGAATGGTGCTTAACAACAAGTCTATAAAATGCCTGTAATTTGAGGCCTGATACAAATGGTGATGAGCCTGCATTTTACATGTGTATCTATTTTTACCCAAACTGAATCTTTTGTCAGAAAAAAACCAAAGTGATAGTCAAATTCTTTTCTATACACCTGCCCTGTCACTTTTTATAGACAGTCAAGGATGGAGTTGTTTTAACCTAGATTCCAGTGTAAATATTTGTCACTGAACTCTGGTTAATTTCTTCTTGCCTGAATCTGTGTTCCGTTGTTGTTGTTAAGTGCCTTAGAGTTGGTCCCAACTCATCTTGTCCCTGTGTAGGGTTTCCAAGGAGATGCTGGTGAGTTTGAACCTCCGACCATAAATTTGAGCCTCTGACCATGTGGTTCAAACCTACCTTGCAGTCCAGTGTTTATCCTACAGCGCTATGCCAGGATTCCATAGGTAATTGGAAATAACATCTCCATTTATGGGCTGCCATTTTCACCATAATTCCTTTCTTTTTGGTGTTTGTAGTTTGCTTTTGTTGAATTTATCAATAACACTGCATCAGCATATATTATTAAATTAAATGCCATATGAATTTGTGTTTTCTTTGTCTACATACTATATTATGTGTTTATGGTTTTGTTATAAACTGTATTTTCTCAAATTTCTAAGTGGCAGCAAAAACTCCTGGGCAACAGTGACCCCTCTAGGATACAGTTATTGTGTTGTTAAATGACTTGAAGTCAGGTCAGATTCATTACCCTGTATAGGGTTTCAGAGGAACAGCTAGTGGTTTTGAACCACTAACCCTGCAGTTAGCAGTCCAGTGGTTATCCTACAATACCACACCAGGACCCCATGATACTAGTAGATATCATTGTATTAATTCTCACATCATATTAAATATATTTAACATCATTTAATTTAGGAATCCTGGCGTGGCACTGCGGGTTAATGTACTGGACTGCAAGTCAGTTTGAACCACAAGGTTGGTGGTTTACTCTTAGGAAAGCTTATACAGGGTTGCTATGAGTTGGAACCGACTCGACAGCACTTAACAACAATTTAGGTGTATCTATAGAATCCTGACATGGCACTGTAAGGTAAGCAGTGCACTGTTAACTGCAAGGTTGGTGGTTCAAACCAACCAGCCACTCCTTGGAAACCCTATACAGGATCCTTATGAGTCAGAACTGCCTCAGCAGCACTTAACAGCAATGATCATCTTTAAATGCATATGTACATGTTTGATGGATAGACTGTTATATTTGTTTGCTTGTTTTAGCTTTAAGAGAAGTGTGTTTAATGTACGCAGCTGAGTTATATTTTCTTCAGAGGTAAAAGTTCCCAACTTTCTTTATTCCTTTTCAGACAGCCTGAAAGGGACATGTTGGCTCAATATCCAGGACAACCGCTGTGAAGTGAACATCAACGGAGCCACTCTGAAATCTGAATGCTGTGCCACTCTCGGGGCTGCTTGGGGGAGCCCCTGTGAGCGCTGTGAGCTAGGTAGGTGTCTGACCAAGGGCTTCTGGGCTCCTTGTTTGGAAAACTTCTCCCTCAACTATAGAACCCTGTTCATGTATTTCTGGAGTCATTGACACTATACGATCATTAAAACTCCCTAAAAGATTGTCTAGAAGCTTGCTGACTCTGTAGGATAAGCACTGGACTGTGAGCCACAAGGTTGCCAGTTTGAGCCCACTAGCTGCTCCACAGGAGAAAGATTTACAGCCCCAGAAAGGTAGCTGTGAGTCGGAACTGACTCGACAGCACTTACCTGGCAAAATGAATTTAATTCTTCAACTGTCATTGCCTAACCTTCAGGTTCTTGTCCAATTTGAAATAAAGCTGATACTGAGGTCAAGAGAAACAGAAAGGGGGCTTAACTGCCTGCACAGATACGGAGCAACATGTGGTCCCATGACCAAAACCACAGGGCTTCTGAAATAGAGGCGTCTGGATCTTTATGCCTCCAGATTTCTGGGATTCTTATGTCTTCTGCCCTTCCCCATCACATAACGGGGATCTGACTATCAAGTCATATCCTTCTGTATACTCTCTGGACTCATTTCACTTCTAAAGTGGGCTTAGGGAAGATGTGTTTCTTCTGGAGATTCCTGGGTCCAGAGTCAGATGAAAGATACTAGTGTATGCATTGTGCATGCTCAGATCTGGTTCGAGCAGGAGGAACCCTATGGTGACTTCTTTGCAGAAGGATCTTGTGTTGGAATGCTATTAAGAGAATGCTGGTACTTCTGGCCTGCTGAAAAATTTAGGTAATAAAAAGGTGGATAGTATAACAACATTCCAAGAAAAGAGTAATAGAAAAAGGATATTAGCCTAAAGGTTTATAATAGAGGGGTGGGTAGCAGAGCAACTGTCTAAAAAGGGAGTAGTAGAAAAAGGGATATTGGTTTAAGGGCTTCAGAACCATGTGTTTGGCATAGTCTTTCCAGTTAAGCAAGGAGCTCTGGTGGTGCTGTAGGATAAGCACTGGACTGCTAACCACAAGTTTGGTGGTTCAAACCCACCAGCTGCTATGCAGCAGAAAGATGAGGCTGTCTGTTCCCATAAAGATCTATAGTATCAGAAAACTTCTATAAGATCACTGTGAGTTGGAATGAATGCCATAGCAGTGGGTTTGGTTTGGGGTTTGACATTAAGTAGACCTTCTGAGTAGATAAGGAAAAGAATCAGCTGTGATCTGACTATTAGGCAACTATTGCCTGTGTCCTTATTTGGGTGTTTTCCAGTCAAACATGCTATGATACCTCTCTTTCCTTTAAATCTTTGGTTAACTTGTAATTCAGCTAATGTGAAAGCAAAAATAGAATTTTAGAAAAAGTGATGTAAATCTCAAGGTGGATCAACATGGAGGTCATTACCACAAGGTGTCATGTACTATGCTGAGCCCTTGTCCTACAAAACCCCTTTTGATTCTTATTTAGTTATACGAGGAGACTTCAGATAGCTCATGGGAAAATTTATATTATCTACTGATTCCATTTTTCCATGAACTTTGTAAAGCCCTCTTGTATTTAGATTCCATTATACTATCTCAGGAGTCCTGGTGAGGTACTGTGAGATACAGCACTGGACCACAAGGTCAGTTTGAACCACAAGGCTGGAGGTTCAAACTCAGCAGCCACTCCTTGGAAACCCTGTACAGGGTCACTATGAGTGGGAACGGGCTTGGCAGCTCTGAACAACAACATACTGTCTCAGGAATCTTGATGTGACACTGTAGGATAAGCAGTGGACAGTTAACTATAAGCTTGGCTGTTCAGAGTCACTCCTCAGAAATCATATACATTGTCAATGTTAGTTGGAACCGAGTCGATGACACATACCAACAGCAGCATTCTGCTCAGGATTACTTAAGACAGGTGTATTCTCATTTATAATGAAGTAAACATGCATCCTGTTGTTCTTTCAGATACAGCTTGTCCAAGAGGGTTTGCCAGAATTAAAGGTGTTAGTTGTGAAGGTAAGTATTTTCTTGGGTGATAACTCATGTTGTCAATCTGTGGGGTAATATGTACAATTCACATTCATTCTCATTCAGCAGTTCAAACCTACCAGTTGCTCCGCAGGTGATCTGCTTCCATCAAGATTTACAACCTTGGAAACTCTATGGGGCAATTCTATCCTATCCTGTAGGGTCATTATGAGTTGAGTTGACTCAGTGGTGGTGGTTTAGGAAGGCGATTATTAATTTTCACAGTTATTGTCTAGGAAACATGACTGGGTTATGCTGTCTTTTGGCTTAACTCAAATAATATTTCACTTATTGCAGATGGAATATGTTATAAAGGGAGTAGGATTGCATCTGATGTTTATATTTGTAACAGCTCTATTTCTCTGATTACCCATCTCCTTATAGACGTTAATGAGTGTGAGGTGTTTCCTGGCGTGTGTCCCAATGGACGATGTGTCAATAGCAAAGGATCTTTTCACTGTGAATGCCCTGAAGGCCTTACATTGGATGGAACTGGTCGTGTATGTTTGGGTAAGATCCAAGTCTCTGTGTATTCTCTGGTAGCGTAGTGGTTACGAATCGGGCTGCGAACCTTAAGGTCAGTGGTTCGAAACTACCAGCCGCTCCGCGGGAGAAAGATGAGGCTTTCTACTCCCGTAAGGATTTACACCCTCGGAAACCCTGTACAGGGTCGCTATGGGTCAGAACTGACTCGACGGCACTTAACAAACAAACAAACAAAATGCTTGAAACTAGCTAACTACTTTCTTGTCATTCTGACAATGACCCGTCTAAAACGATTGGTTCTGTAGGTGGAAAATTTGCTTTAAATGCGATATTTTGAGAGAATCCCCAGAGGACATTTTAAAAGCAAAAGTTTTTAAATGAAATAATTTCTGTTTAGTACAAAAAATTGAACAGTGTTCACGAATTTATCTCAAAATATAAAGTGTCTTTAGATACTTTAGACAGGTTCAGCCTTTTACACTAAGTCAATGAAATACTACAACTAGAATTGCTATATGACAGTTTTGAACATAGGAGAAAAATTGGGGACTAGTATTTTAAAAGTTAACATTGACTAGTCCATAGCAGCTGCATCTTAGCCATGACAGTGGGGAAAATAGTAGGCGAACATTCACCAACCCTGGTCTTCTACCACCATTAAAGTTTAAGTTTTCTGAGAGCTTTACTTATTTTATTAAAGATATTAAATGAAGAAGCTCTTTCTTTCAACATTTTATTATAAAAATGTTGAGTTAGCTTTGTTCTTTATCACTATCATATTTAACTGAACTTGAACTACATGATTACGAGAGAAACTTTTATTCTGTATGGTACCTGAACAACATTTTTTTCCTCATTTACTCAAGATATTTCTTTTCCAAATATTATTGAACAGTAAATGTTTAGTTTGTAAGATCATTTTCCATAGGTTTGTATTTTAAATTATTGCTTACAGGCAAAGCAAGAGCAATGGCTTATATGCAAAAATCCTTTGTCTTGAACTACATTTCTTAAGTATTTTTTTTGTGTGTGATTTTTAAAATTAGAAATAAGAAGATAAAGTTTATCACACCATACAATTTTGTTCTCATTAACAGATTTTATGATAAATTAATTTATTGCTTTGGTAAGTATGAAGACTGTATAACCATATGGCATTATTTAGAAATTATGTATTTAACGTTCAATATCATAAAAATATTTTCAAATTTTAAGTATTTGAAAATTATTTTAAATTGTCTACAAAATTTCAGAAAAAAATCATGCCTTTTGAAGATCAAGTAGTATCAATATGGTCAAATGACTAATGAAAGCAAGTTGCCTTCACAAACTGAAGGATATGTTTCACATATAAAGGCATTCTATTGGCAGCATCAATGGGCTCAAGCGTGACAAGAATAGTGAGGTTGGCCCAGGATCGGGCAGTGTTTCATTGTGCTGTGCATAAGGTCTCTATGAGTCAGCATCGACTCAATGGCACCTAACAACAACAACAATTGATTATAAATATCACTCAGAAAAATAAAATTTCCAAAACATCACCCAAAGTCACACCCTTTGTATTATTTTAGAAGGATTTATTGGATTCTTCATCCTTGTGCTTTGGCTAAATGTTTCTGCCATTATTTGGATTATGCTATATTAATTCATTCTGGCTGAGGATGCAAGATAGATTCTAGAAGAGATCGCCTTATGAAAATGTGCAACATTCTGGGAACCAAAGAAGTAGCAATCTTACGTGATAACATTCGATCTAGAGTTTTATTGGTTAAATCTACTCAAATGCTTGCAGGGGCCAGGCAGGTAACATGAATTAGTAAAGTCTTAATTAAAAGTGTTGTGGATTGCAACAAACTGTAGCACATATGTGTGATTTAAAAGTTTCCAACTTCATATTTTAATTTCTATGCAAACCAATGAAAATATTCACCGGCCTTAATATGCCCAGTATGCTGACTGTGTTCTGAAATATAGATCTCACATTACTCTTCCCTCCTTGGTTCAAATACTTCTTTTTAAATACAATTAATCCCAGAATGGCTTCTTAAGAAAAACTCTTTAATGACCTCAGAAACTAACTCAGGCCAGAGTTCCCAGGATCTCTGCTCTTAAAGAAAATGTTCACGTTTTGTTAGGACCTTAGCTTCTCCTCTGACAGTGTTGTGCAGTGTTGACTATACCATGCCTTGAGGGGATGAGACTTGTGGGATGACTATCATGCCTCACAGTGGCAAAGAATGTGGCCATTCCGTTAGCTTTCATGCTGATAAAAAATGCAGCATCACCTGCTGTGGTCACCTGTGTTCAATCTCCCAAGTCAATATGAAAATTGACTGCCGTCACTTTTCCTTTAAAAATAAAACCAGTTGCTTCCATCAAGTCAACTCTGACTCATAGCAACTTAGTGTGAGTCAGAGTTGAATTGTGCTCCATAGGATTTCCATTGGCTGATGATTTAGAATGTTTCAAAGTGAAAAGCAATTATGACATTTAAACAAATGACCCTTTAAGAGAGAAAATAAAAATATTTTCCAAAGTCATGATGGAAAAGGTAAATTTGGTAGGTAGGGACAAAACAACTTGAAATGCATTAATAGCAATTTTTTTTCTTGTGAAAAGTGATTTCAATAGTTGTATCAAATCAGCAAATAGACTACAGTTTTTTGTAACTAGTATCTGATAGGTTTGATTACTTACAAATCACTCTGAGCAGTTCTGTGAAAAATGAAAATCTGTCACTACAATTATTTGACTAATTCTCAAATCAGCAACACAACTGGAGAACGTATGTTCTGATAGAGTCATATTAAGAGGGAAACTTTTCTTCCTGAAGTTTTTGTGGTTTTTTTGGTGTGTGTGTTTATGCAAAAATTGAAGAGGACACAACTTGACAAAGATTAATGAAGATCCTAAGGAGTATGCAGAACTAAGGGACAATTCCAGTAAATACTATAACAAAAACAATTTCTCAACAACAGTAATAACAAAAATGTATGAGTGTGGCTACATAGGTAAATGAGTATGCATATATATGTATGCTGTTGTTACTGTCGTTGAGTGCTATCAAGTTGATTCTGACTCATAGCGATCCTGTATAGGGCTTCTGACAAGCAGCTGGTGGGTTTTAACTGCAGACCTTGTGGTTCACAGTATAGTGCATATCCTATAGTGCCACACCAAGGATCCACATATGTGTATAGGAAGGAATATATGAGTACATGCATGTGAATATATGGGTGTATCTAAAGGCATATGTATATGCATGTTTGTGTGTGTTGCATATATATTCATCTATGTAATGAAGCACAGAGTTACAGAGACTTTCTAGACATTTTCTAACATCTCAGGGTACTGCTTTACTGGATTAAAAATCTTAGGACCATAGTTTCTTGAGACAACTTGGCCAACTGGCATAACATAGTTTATAAGGATGTAGTCCTGGTGTGGCGCTATAGGATAAGCACTGGACTGCTAATTGCAAGGTCAGTGGTTCAAACCTACCAACCACTCCTCAGAAACCCTATACTGAGTCGCTATGAGTTGGAACCAACTTGACTATACTTAAAAACAATGACCACATTTCATAACAATAATGTTCTACATCCTAGTTTGGCAAGTTACATCTAGGGTCTTAAAAGCTTATGACCAGCCATCTAAGATAAAATTATTGGTCTCTATTCATCTAGGAGCTCTGGTAGCATAGTGGTTACGAATCGGGCTGCGAACCTTAAGGTCAGCAGTTTGAAACTACCAGCTGTTCCACAGGAGAAAGATGAGGCTTTCTGCTCCCGTAAAGATTTACAGCCTCAGAAACCCTGTACAGGGTCACTGTGAGTCGGAACCGACTCTATGGCACATAACAACAACTCATTTAGAATTAAAAAGAAAGAAAAAAAATGAAGGAAACTAAAGACTAAAAAAACACCAATTTACAGGACTAATAGTTCACATGACAATGTCCTCATCTATCCTGGGACTAGAAAAACTAGATGATGCCCTGCTACCACTACCAACTGATTTGAAAGGAATTACATTAGATTGTTCTGGATAGAGTAGGAAAAAGGTTGTAGAAAAAAATTTAAATATCTATAAAACATCCAGACTTACTAGACTGTGATAGAGACTAGAGAAACCACCAAGATTATTGTCCTAAGATACTCTATGAACTTGGGACTGAAATCACTTCTAGAGGTTACCTTTCAGCTAAATAACAGGTTGGCTTATCAAATAAGTATTATCACTTGTGAGTACTGTGTTTCTTTAAACAATTAACTCTTTGAAATCAAATGGTCAACATTTACCCAAAAGCAAAGATGAGAAAGCAAGAAAGGGGAGGAAAGCTAGATCAATGGATTCAGAGCATACAGAATGGAAATAATGAGAATGCTGACACATTGTGAACATTGCAATCGGTATCTTGTCGCAGTACAAACAATTTGTATAACAATTATTAAAGGGAAACCTAATTTGCTATGTAAAGTTTCACCTGAAGCACAATAAATAGTTTTTTAAAAAAGAAAAAATCTGAATAGGAACCAACCCCAGCTCTCCTGAGATGACTCTCATAATCGAGTGATTCCAAGTAGTCAGGTACAATGGTTTTTGCCCATTAGTGTTTCCCAGGCATCATGTCTGGTAATAAGTGTTGTTGAGGTGATGCCAACTCCTAGAGACCCTACCTTGTTGTTGCTGTTGTGAAGTACCACCGAGTCGATTCCAACCCATAGCAACCTTGTATAGGGTTTCCAAGGAGCAGCTGGTGAGCTTGAACCGCCAACTTTGCAGTTCAAATGACTTTGCAGCCTGGCACATTAACCCACAGCGCCACACCAGGACTCCAGAGACCCATCTACAACAGAACAGAACACTGCGTGCTCCTGTACCATCCTCTCAATGGTTGCTATACTTGAGCCCATCGCTGCACCATGGTATCCACCCATCTTGTTAAGGGTTTTCCTCCTTTTCATTGTCCACTTATCAAGCATGATGTCCTCCTCAAGGGACTGGTCTTTCCTGATAAACTATCCATCCTTGCTTCTACGAAACATTCTGGCTGTATTTCTTCCAAGATGAATTTGTGGGTTCTTCCAGCGGTCCATGAAGAATAGTCAGTATTCTTCACCAACACCATAATTCAAAGACATCAATTCTTCTGTCTTCTTTATTCATTGTCCACCTTTCACATGCCTATGAGGTGATTGGCTTGGGTCCGGTGCACTTTAGTCCTCAAAGTGAATCCTTTACCTTTTAACACTTTCAAGAGATAATTTACAACAGATTTGCCCAATGAGACATGTCCGTTGATTTCTTAACTGCTGCTCTTTTATGGGCATTGATGGTGGATTCAAGTAAAATTAAGTCCTTAACATCTTCAGTCTTTTCTGTTATGATATTGTTTATCGGCCCAGTTGTGCGGATTTTTGTTTGCTTTATGTTGAGATGTTATCCATACTAAGTGGGTACTTAAGATATAGCTGCTGAATGAATGTTTCACTTAATCCCAAATTGTGATTTCAATCTCGGTGTAGATGTCCGCATGGAACAGTGTTACCTGAGGTGGGATGAAGATGAATGTGTCCATCCTGTGCCAGGAAAGTTCCGCATGGACGCCTGCTGCTGTGCAGTTGGGGCGGCTTGGGGCACTGAGTGTGAGGAATGCCCTAAGCCTGGCACCAAGGAATATGAGACTCTGTGTCCCCGCGGGCCCGGCTTTGCCAACAGAGGGGATGTTCTTACTGGACGGCCATTTTATAAAGGTAACAAACAGCAGTTCCCTGTTCCTGCTGCATTAAATAGGTCTTTCTTTCCACATTCTCTCAGAATTGGTTTTACTCTGCAGTTTCCCACTGTGTTTTCTTAGATAAACATGATCTGTAGCCAACCTCATCACCCATATAAAATAATCTATGTAAGAATAAGGAGTTCTGGTAGCATAGTGTTTACAAATCAGGCTGCTAACCTCAGGGTCAGCAGTTCGAAACTACTAGCCATTCTGAGGGAGAAAGATGAGGCTTTCTGCTCCCATAAAGATTTACAGACTCAGAAACCCTATGCAGGGTCGCTGTGAGTCAGAACTCACTCCATAGCACGTAACTACCAACACCACCATATAAGAATTCAGGGAGCCCAGTGGCTCTGTACAATAAGTACTGGACTGCAAATCAGTGGTTTGAGCCCACCAGCCACTCCACAAGAAAAAGATGAGGCTTTCTGCTCCCTAGGTATATACATTCTCAGAAACCCTATACAGGGTAGCTATGAGTTGGAAATGACTCGATGGTCCTTAGCAACAACATATGAGAATCCAAATAAAGATATTAAAACAAACAACGAATCTAACTCTTTGTCTTTTACTCTATCTTTGCTTCCCTTACAACAAGTGGACTAGATGCAGCCCTGGTTTAGTGAAAAATTCTCCATCCTTCCTAAACTTTACAAAATGAATGATCAGAAATAAATGATCAGAACTCACCATTTAGAATATAGAATCTTTTGTACAATTGAAACCATCTGTGAGACTTCTGAAAAATTTGGTTGCCCTCATTTATACTTCGGTACATACTTTTAGTCATGATAGGTTTTTAATGTAAAGTGATGGACCTGCTCTTTTGTAACAAGCAGCTGTATCTCTGGCTTCACTCACTTTTAGATATCAATGAATGCAAAGCATTCCCTGGGATGTGTACCTATGGAAAGTGCAGAAATACAATTGGAAGTTTCAAGTGCCGCTGCAATAGTGGCTTTGCTCTAGACATGGAGGAAAGAAATTGCACAGGTAAGTTTGATGTTTTGCTTTATTGGTAAACTCTGACCCTCCGTCTTTTGCACTGTTTGAAAGTATTGCCAACAAAAGCCCATCTTTTGTCTTTAAAAGCATGTAATATATATATTTTTTGCTTTCCTTATATTTAATTGGTCCTCCAAATAAACATCTCATCAGAGAGCTGCTAAAAGCATGAAGGTGCTATTTTTTATGTACAGAGTATCAAAATGATATGATTTAAAATATATGCACATTAAAAAGCAGCCATAAGATAAATAAGAATTGTATAAACTTACGTAGAACACTGACTGGAAGGTCACTCCTCAGAAACCCTATACAGGGCCACTATGGGTCGGAACCAACTCAACAGCACTTAACAACAACAACAATATAGAATACTCAGGAGTCTTGGTGGTGTAGTCAGTTATATATCGGACTCTAACTGCAAGGTCAGCAGTTTGAATCCACAAGCCGCTCTGTGGAAAATGAGGCTTTCTGCTCTCATCAATATTTACAGCCTCAGAAACCCTATACATGGTCACTATGTGTCAGAACCAACTCAACGGCACACCACCATCACCTTATAGAATACTGGGAATGTGGTGGCTATAGAGGATAAGCAATGTACTGTGAGCCTCAAGGTTGGTGGTTTGAGCCCACCAGATGCTCTGTGGGAGAAAGAGGAGGCTTTCTGCTCCTGCAAAGATTTATAACCTTGGAAACCTTATACAGGGTCACTGTGAGTCAGAACCCACTTGATGGCATTTGATAGCAGCAACAATATAGGATACTGTTAACAATTTTTTTAATGCTTTCTTATGAATAAATTATAACTTATTTTCCTCATCTGTAAGCAGAAAATATTATTTCAGCAACCATCCAAGTCCAGATCTATCCCCATTTCCTTTAAATAAAGTGAAATTTCAAACTTTCATATTAAATAATAAAACATATTATTTCAAATACCTATAATAAATCTCCAAGTTCTACTTGTCAGATCTCTTTTTTCCTATTATCTTTGGCATCTTCCCTTTTCTCCCTGTCACACATCTGCTAAACTTCTTCTCAACCTCCACTTGACTGTCTGTCTCTCTGGACTGTTTTTAATCCCATGAAGCACCACAGCGGTCACCTATTCCATACTGTGTCATTGAGCTTACTCATATATCTACCCAGGCCAGACTATTCAAAGTATTCCAAAGTTCCCCGTTTCCTAATCCCCTCAACATTGTTATTTCCGCTTCTGGGTTGCTGAAGTTTGCTGGAGAGAATCTGGGGAGCTGACTAGAAGACTAGATTGCTGCATTCAGCTTGATCCCAAGTCCTCCCAACTCCTTCCAACACTCGTATTCACCTTTTCTCCACTACATATTACATTCCTTTCAAAATTGCTTCAAAATCTCTCCCCTGACCCACACGCCCACTCATATCCTTCTTTGTTCCCTTTCTTCTTTTTGAGATCAAAGCTCTAAACAGGATTGCCTTTGCCCTTCTCACACACCCTCCCTTATGATAGAATTTCCGTTTCCTTAGATATTCTCTTTTATCCAGTTTCAAAGAACAAGGGGTGATGTGTGCCCTAGACTTTGTAGTTAGTTCCTGTTTGCAAACTCCTTGCTCCTCCTGGTCCAATCTCTTTCTTAACAGGGCTGATTGCTCTTTCTCTCTCTAGCATGCCCTTCTCTTCACTGGATGCTTCTCCTAAACTTAGCAACATGCTCAAAGTGTTTCCACAGCTCTTCTTTCTACTCACACTGCCATCTTTCCCACTTTCACCTCGCTCTTAAAAACTGAAAGAAAAAAAAAAAATGTTTTCTCATTGTATATTCTTCTTTACTCTCCATTGCCCAAACCTTGCCTGGAGATGTTCTTCTCTGTTTCTGTGGTGTTTCCGCCTCTCTGGATTTTCTGCCCCTCAGATCTGGCTTGCGGGGTGGGGGGTCTTTGTTGAGCTGATTCCCAGGTGCTATCTCGAACTCTATTCTTCCCTGGGTTTCAGTCCCAAATTTTTTAATTCTGTCTGAACAGCCCATCACTCATATGTCAGTTTGTCTTACTGTTGTGGTTTCCATGTTGCTGTGATTCCGAAAGCAATGCCACTGTTCTTTTAAATAGCAACAGAGTTGCTGGTGGTAGAGAGGTTTCAGCTGAGCTTTCAGAAGAACACAGACTAGGAAGGAGAGATGGACTACTTCAAATATTTATGCATTTAAAGACATCATGGATCGTAGTGGGACACTATCAGCACCAGAATATTGAACATTGAAACATGATGAAAAACACTGGAATATTGTCAGATAGAGTGTTGGAACATGAGCCCCTTGGGTTGGAAGGCACTTAAAATATGACTTGGGAAGAGCTGCCTCCACAAGTAGAGTTAACCATGATGTTGTGACTGGAGTAAAGCCCTTGGGACATTTATGTGCTGATGGAGCACAATTCAAAATGTGGAAAACAGCTATAACCATCCATTAATAATCAGAACATGGAATGTACTAAGTATGGAGCTAGGAAAACTGGATATTGTCAAAAATGTAATATATGAACATCAATATCCTATGCATTAGTGAGCTGAAATGGACTGGTATTGGCCATTTTGAATCTAAAAATCACATGATTTACTATGCTGAAAATGACAAATTCAAGAGAAGTGGTGTAGCATTCATCATCAGAATGCCTACAGAATGATCAATTAATACTAGTATTGAAATTTATGAACCAAGAAAAGCCAGTGATGATGAAATTGATAAAACTCTACCTTCTTCAGTCTGAAATTGATCAAACATGCAATCAAGATATATTGATAATTAGTGGCAATTTGGAGTGCAAAGGTTGGAAACAAAGAAGAAGGATCAGTAGTTGGAAAATATGGCCTTGGTGATAGAAATGATATTGGAGATCGCATGATAAAATTTTGCAAGACCAATGACTTCATTACAGATATCTTATATAAACAATATAAAAGATGACTACACACTTGGACCTCACCAGATGGAATACACAGAAATCAAATTGACTACATCTGTGAAAAGAGACAGTGGAAAAGCTCCATATCATCAGCCAAAATACAGCCAAGGCCAGACTGTGGAACAGACCATCAACTGCTCAAATACAAGTTTAGTCTGAAGCTGAAGATAATTTAAACAAGTCCATAAGAGCCAAAATATGGCCTGGAATATATCTCACCTGAATTTAGAGATCATCTGAAGAACAGATTTGATGCATTTGACACTAAATGCTGAAAATCAGAAGAGTTGTGGAATGACCTCAAGAACATTATACAGGAAGAAAGCAAAAGGTCATTAAAGAAGACATGAAAGAAGGGAAAAAAAACAAAATGGATGTCAGAAGAGACTGAGACTTCCTCTGCAGCATAGTTACTAAAGCAAATGGAAGAAATTAGGAGGTAAAAGAGCTGAATAAAACATTTCAAAGGTCAGCTCGAGAAGACAAATTCAAATATTATAACAAAATGTTCAAAGACCTGGAGTTAGACTACCAAAATGGAAGAACATGCTCAGGATTTCTCAAGCTGAGGCAACTGAAGAAAAAATTCAAGCCTCTACTTGTATTGAAGAATTCCATAGGGAAAATATTGAATGATACAGAAAGCATCAAAAGAAGATGGGAGGAATACATTGAGTCACTATATCAAGAAGAAATGGTCAATGTTCAGCCATTTCAAGAGGTAGCATATGATCAAGAGCAAGTGATACTGATGGCAGAAGTCCAAGGTGCACTGAAGGCACTGGCAAAGAACAAGGCAGTGGAAATTCATACAAATTTAAATCTTGCAACAAATTGATGCAGCACTGGAGTTACACGCTCATCTATGCCAAGTTGTGAAGGCAGCTATCTGGCCAACAGACTGGAAGAGATTCATATTTGTATCCATTCTGAAGAGAGATGATTATGGGGAAATAATCGGACAATTATCACTAATGTCACATGAAAGTAAAATTTTGCTAAAGATAATATAAAAACAGCTGCAACTGTACATTGACAGAGAACTGCCAGATTCAGAAGAGGACTTGGAATGAAGGCTATAATTTCTGATTTCAGATGGATCTTGGCTGAAAGCAGTAAATACCAAAAAGATGTTTACCTTTGCTTTATGGACTAGACAAAGACTTTTGATTGTGTGGGTCATGACAAGCTGTGGACAATATTGCAGAGAGTGAGTATTCCAGACACTTAATTGTGCTTATGAGGAACCTATACATAGACCAAGAGAGTTGTTTGAACAGAATAAGGAAACATTGGATAGTTTAAAATTAGGAAAAATGTGTGCCAGTGTTGTATTCTTTTACTGTATTTATTCACCTGGTATGCTGAGCACATAATTCCAAGAAGCTGGATAATATAAAGAAGAACTTTGAATCAGGATAGGAGGAAGACCTGCGATATGATATAACCTTGTTTGATGATGAATTTCAAAGAACACAAGCCTTCAATATAGGTTGCACCTCAATATAACGGAAACAAAAATCCTCACCACTGGACCAATAAACAACATCTATATAAATGGAGAAAAGATTGAAGTTGCCAAAAATTTTTATTTTCTTGGATCAACCATCAGCACTCATGGAAGCAGTGGCCAAGAAATCAAATGATGTATTTATTGCATTAGGCAAATCTGCTGCATAAGACCTCTTTAAAGCATTCAAGGGTAAAGATGTCAGTTTGAAGACTAAGTCGGGCCTGACCCAAGCCATGATATTGTCAATAACCTGATATGCATGTGAAAGTTGGACAATGAGAAAGAGAAGACTGTAGAAAAATTGATGCATTTGAGTTGTATTGAAGGGAATATTAAAAGTGCCATGGACTGCCAAGAAAACAAACCGATCTGTGTTGGAAGTATAGCCAGAATACTCCTTGGAAGCTAGGATGGCCAAACTTCGTCTCTTACTTTATACTTATTATCAGGAAGGACCAGTCCCTGGAGAAGAATATCATGTTTTGTAAAGTGGATGGTAGCAGAAAAAGAGGAAGACACCCCCCCATACACACAAAGAGATGGATTGGTACAGTGGCAACAGCAGTGGGTTTAAGCATAGCAATGATTTTGAGGTTGGCCGAGGACTGGACAGTGTTCCGTTCTGTTGTGCATAGGGTCGCTATGAGTCAGTACTGACTCAATGGCACCGAACAACAATAACATCTGAACAATGTCTTTATAGTCTTCCTTTGTACCATCCACCCTTATTTCATCCTACTAGAATACTCCCCTGAATGCATTAATTGTTTAATTTCTCTCAGAATGGAAGCTTCACACTTAACGTTTGGTATCTCCATCTTTTGGGTAGAAAAGCTAAAAGCTATGTAAAATTTCCCTTTGAAATGGCTATTCAAGGACTTAGAACATTTATTCTAAAGTATTCTGACATAGGTTGAGCTTTTCAGGAAATGACATCTGAGCCAGAGCAGTACTGTATGAAGTCCTGGGGTGGCATTGCGGGTTAATGCGCTGGATTGCAAGGTCGGTTTGAACTGCAAAGTCAGCAGTTCAAGCTCCCCAGCTGCTCCTTGGATACCCTATACAGGGTTGCTATGACTCAGAACTGACTCAATGGCACTTAACAATAACAACAACCATTCTTTATCTTCTGCTTCTTATGTTTGGCATTCTCAGTCATCATACCTCCTCCTACCTCTGCATACACTAATTACCCACCTTTACAATCTAGCCACTGTAGCAACTTACTGTTTCCAGAAGTGCATTCTTTTTTCCTAACCTATACACTTGCTCCTCTGTTTGTCTCACATCTTTAAAGTCAGAATTTCTATACATCTTTCAAGGCCCAGTTCAAAATCCACTTACTTCCAAATTCATATCACAGAACAGCTAGTATACATAAAATAGAAACAAGATCTTTATAATTATTGATTCACTTAATACTATGCGGTAGATTCTCTAGTAGCATAGTGGTTATGAATTGGGCTGTGAACTGCAAGGTCAGCAGTTCGAAACTACCAGCTGTCCCACGGGAGAAAGATGAGGCTTTCTGCTCCTGTAAAGATTTACAGCCTCGGAAACCCTGTACAGGGTCACTATGAGTTGGAACTGACTCCACGGCACATCACAACCACAACCACCATATGGTAGATTCTATTGTAATCCCAATTTTATGGACAAGGAAACTAAAGCAGAGAGAGGTTAAATGACTTGCATACATTTCCTACAGAACCTTTTTACCGATTTCATCTGGTTCCAGAGTCTGTATACTTTACATTATACAGCTTCCACAACATCCCAGCAGCCAAAATTTGTCCCTGATTTTGTCATAGGACTTATTGTATGTTCTTCCTATGACTCTTTTCCAGTTCCTAGATACTGATAGACAAAAAGAGACAAAAAGTCATTGATTCAATTTGTATATTTTTACTGATGACTTTTTTAATAATAATTTTGTTTAAAAGAAATTGTTTGTATTTTTCAGTAGCCTCTTTAACTGGGGAAGTAAACAGGGACACCCAAAAGGTGGGAGAAAGCAGGGACTAAGCCCCCAAGAGAGCATGTACAAGTTATTGACTGACTAAATCCTGTGATTTCAAAAGTGAAATTCTTCAAATTAATCAAGAGAAGCTGGCAGAAACATTGGTATCCCCACTGTGACAAAATGTGTATAAATGGGTCATGTTACCTTTGTCCTTCATCATGTTTTGTAAATATGGCTTCTCTGTTGAAAAACCCCAGTAGACCTTATTACAGGTTTGGAAGACTTTTCCAAGATGTGAGACAAACAGAGAGGAGCAAGTACATAGTTTAGGAAAAAATAATGCATTTCTGGAAATAGTGAGGTGCTACAGTGGCTAGATTGTAAAGGTGGGTAATTAGTGTATGTAGCAGTAGGATGAGGTATGATAAAGAATGGTTGTTGTTAAGTGTCGTTGAGTCAGTTCCAACTCATAGGGACCCTGTACCAAAATCAAACTTGGAAAATATAAACCATGCTATTGGAAATTCTTATGCACTGTAGCATATGTAAAATGACAAATAAAAAGATACATCATGTTTCTTCATGATTTTTTATAAGATCAGTAAGCTTTTCACGTTTGAATGTGACACCCAAAAGGTGCATCTGAATGTGACACACTGTGCATGACCTTGCTTACTGCATCTGCCTGTGAGCCTTTCTATCTCTGGTCAGCCAGACTTATCTGCTCAGAGACATGGCCCCACCTTCCACTGCTTACACTATGGACAGATGGAAGTGGGCTAATGTAGCAGAACCAGTGTAGCCTCATCGCTACCCATGGGCATCATTCCATGTGCTTCTTGCTTCCTCATATACCATACCTCATTCGGCACATACTGCAGTTGTGTAGCTCATCCTTTTAAGCCCCAAAGAGAAATCCACAGTTCCAGAATTCTTAAAGGCAGAAAGCTACCACCTGCCTGTTGGTGGTGGCCGTTTTGGCAGTTGGGGAAAGGAATGTACCTAAGGCCCTGTCTACTCTGTCAAATCCACTAAAAACATACCTTCATTCTGGTAGCCACTGGGTTCTCCAACATTTCACTTGAGGGTCAAATCCTTCTCCCTGCCCTCTCAACTCATTGTTTTGTTTTGTTTTGTTTTGTTTTTCCAACTATGTGAATTAGACATCGATGAGTGCAGGATTTCTCCTGATCTCTGTGGAAGTGGAATCTGTGTCAATACCCCAGGCAGCTTTGAATGCGAGTGCTTTGAGGGCTACGAGAGTGGGTTCATGATGATGAAGAACTGCATGGGTAAGCATGGTTAGCGCGCCCGCTCCAGACTTGAAACCAGATGAGCACAGACGTGTTTTCTCAACCTGAGCTTGTCTCCAGAGCTCTTAACAACATGCTTGTTAAGTAGCTGTGGTGGAAGAGAGAACAGATTAAATGTCAGACAGGAAATCTGTTCCTGGATTGTCAACTTCTTGATGCCTTCATAGCAGTGAAGTATTGAGGGTAGATTTTTATTCATAGAATCAAGAATGCAAACACAACCTAAGTACTCAGGAGACATTCAGTTAAAACGTGGTGACCCCAGAGTTTATATTGAGTCATGTTAATCCCTTGCTATGTCCTTTATTTGTATATTATTTCAAACTCTTTGACTATCAAAAGCCTCTGAGTCCACAGTTTTATTTTCATTAAAACCAATGACTTATCTCAAAGGATTTAACAGGCAATTGTACTAAGTAGGCTCTCAACCTATATATTTTATTCACTTTGATTAGAGAACTAGGCACCAGAATAACCAACTGCCATATATGGTGTCTTGCGGGAAAGCTATTATAAAGTAAATAGTGTTTTTTTTTTTACTTCTTATGAGCCTGCTCATTATTACAAGTAAATTTCTTGATAGTTTACAATATGTGAGAGCCGAGAACCTTTACCATTGTCTGCTGGTAGTGGAAAATGTGAAGAGAGCTTTATCTCAAAACCTGTTAAACACATACCTCAGCTAGTATTCTTTCTCCCTTGCTGTTTGTATGATTTTCCCCCCTGAGAGTTCTTTAATGGATCTCACGTTTTTACCTTTCAGACATTGACGAATGTGAACGTAACCCTCTCCTTTGTAGGGGTGGCACCTGTGTGAACACTGAGGGCAGCTTTCAGTGTGACTGCCCACTGGGACACGAGCTGTCACCATCACGCGAGGACTGTGTGGGTGAGTTTGTCTCCTCAGCCCATAGACCCATCAAGCACCACTGGTAAAGATAAGAAGTGTATTTTAACAAGCCTCCTGCTGTTCCAGGAAATCCAACTGACTGAAAGTTGGATATTTAGGCACACTGCATTTGGGTCCAAACTGTGTCTTCAGAGAATGACACACTTAGTGACACACTCAAGTGAGCTTGCATCGTTGTCACCTTCTTTTCATTAAAAGCCCAGTCAAGTGGTGCTTATATGAGGGCCCCAAGGAAGGCCATACAGTTCCACATATCCCAAAGAAAGCTGTATCTGTGTAGAAACCTACTTGCTCACCCATGTGTAGCCTGCTTTTGCCCATACAGCCCATTCCCTCAGGCTACATCTGCTCTACCCGTCCGTTGTCATGTGTGTGAACACATATGCTCTCCCCCACCCTCCAGGTGTCACAGAAGTCCCATGGTCTCTCCACTGCTCTGAACTCAGTAGGGATGGCAGACGGAGATGGGAGATGACTAAATAACCCAGGAATGAACAATCCATCTTAGTGCTTTTGTAAATATATGAGGACCTCTCTGTTTTAGTATAGTGGCTTTAAAACTTAGATTTACACTAGAAAGAGTTTCTTCATGGGAAATAGTTCTTGAAAGTGTACTCAAATATAAAACATTTCAAAATAGAACATGTCAATTTAAGAAGATAATACTGAAAATGATTCCTTACTACCCAGATGTTTATTTATAAGCCATATAAATGTGTGGAGTCCTGGATGTGGCGATATAGAATAAGTACTGGACCACAAGGTCAGTTTGAACCACAGTCGGCGATTCAAGCTCACCAACCACTCCTCAGAAACCCTATACAGGGTTGCTATGAATCAGAACCAACTCAACTGTACTTAACAATAAACACATACATATTGATGTGATTAGATGCACAATGAACCTTAAACCAGGGATGAAATTGATACTTTTAAAAGATGAATGAAAACATTTTAAACATTTCACTTTAATGGTGGTGGTGGTGATGTGCCGTGGAGTCGGAACCGACTCATAGTGACCCTGTACAGGGTTTCCAAGGCTGTAAATCTTTACGGGAGCAGAAAGCCTCATCTTTCTCCCGCAGAACAGCTGGTAGTATTGAACTGCTGACCTTATGGTTCGCAGCCCGATTCGTAACCACTATGCTACCAGAGCTCCTTCTCTTGCTAATAGTTACAGAATATTTATTCGTGGTTGAGTATTCATACTGTAATATAGTGACTGAGGCTTCTAACTGTAGTGTTAGTTTAGCTTTTTTGTTATAGTTTAGCTTTCATAGACCATATGTTTGAAAAGTGTTTCTCAAATACAGAAGGCACAATATAAAATATACATTTATATACAATACAAAGTCTGTGATCATGGGCACAACTTCATAGTTCACCATCTTCTTGGTAACTAAGAATGTTGAATGAATTTCTTGTCACATCTGTTTAGGTTAACATTGTTTTTACCTTGTATTGTGCTTGACAAATAAATATCTTGTACAAGGAAAAGTATCATTCCATCATTTTCTTGCTATTTTCTGTTACTACTGATAGTTTTTTATTCTACAGTTAGATGTTTTTTAAGACATCTACCCTTTTTTTTTTGACGGAGAGTTTATTTTAAAATAAGTAAAGCAAGCTGGAGATTTACTGATACAGGCGTACTCAACACAATACTAAGAAAACAAGTAAAGGTCCCACTATTAATGCTTTCATTTGTGTGGAACCAACAGAATTTCCTCAGAATTTCGAGTTCTGTAGGTAACACTTGACCATGGAATAAAGACCAGGTTAGCATGTCTGTGCAAATACATACACGGAATCTTGTAAGCTTCATTTCTGCCATGTTCTATATCTGCACTGTCTAAGATACACTAGTCACTAGCCATGTGTGGCTATTTGATTTATATTCAATTAAAGTGAAATACTAATGAAAAATCCAGTTTTGCTCTTACCATCCACATTTTTGAAGTGTTCAGTAGTAGCATGTGTGGCTACATATTGGACAACATAGATAAGGATTTTTTCTACCATTTTAGCAAGATCTACTGGGCAGCATTGCCCTAGATAGAAATAAATAGGGCAAGAAATAGATTCCAGTGTTTGTTTCTGTACCCCAAGAGATTACCTTGCTTCCCCTGAAGTACACACTGGAGACCACTGCACTAATACAGCATGTATCTGATAGTTTTAGTAATGGGTTATTACATAAGGCATTCATTCTGTGTATCTTTTGTAGATATTAATGAATGTTCCCTGAGTGACAATCTCTGTAGAAATGGAAAATGTGTGAACATGATTGGGACCTACCAGTGCTCCTGTAATCCTGGCTACCAGGCCACACCTGACCGTCAGGGCTGTACAGGTAAGGGTGGGCTGAGCAGGTCTGCAATGTATGTCTCAAAGCAGACTAGGAAAACTACTGACCCTAAATAGATAGCAAAATTGATCAGAGAGCTCTTTGCCCTAATCTGAGCCTAAGAATTGGGGCAGACCTCTAAGATGCCATGATTTGGAGGTTTTGCAGAGGAATCACTAGTCTTTTCTTATAATAGAAGATTTCCTAAAGTCCATAGTTTTTTACATTTCTGAATTCTTCAACTTTAAGGACACTGGAATTAGATGTCCAATGGGATGCTGTCTAACTGGAAATATAAAGAACTAAGAAGGACTAATGATAATTACAAAAAACCAAATTCAAAGCCACTTAAGTCTTTCCTGCCTTTGTTGTAAGCAAGTGAACCATCACAAGTCATCAAGTAATGTGGTGTTAATGTTCTTTTCACAGATGTTGATGAATGCATGATAATGAACGGAGGCTGTGACACCCAGTGCACTAATTCAGAAGGAAGCTATGACTGTAGCTGCACTGAAGGCTATGCCCTGATGCCAGATGGGAGATCATGTGCAGGTACCAAGAGAGAAACACACATGCTTTACACACGTAGCTAATTTTATTTTCTCAATTGTTGAGTGGAACTGGACTGAAAAAAAAAATTAAAAAATAGGTGATCCTAATAGAATCAACTTTGTTTTCACTTGATGTTTTGTATCATCAGATATTGATGAATGTGAAAATAATCCTGACATTTGTGATGGTGGCCAGTGTACCAACATTCCTGGAGAGTATCGCTGTCTCTGTTACGATGGCTTCATGGCTTCAATGGACATGAAAACTTGCATTGGTATGTATCACAAGAACAGGATTAATATTTATACAGACACATGCACACACACACACACACACATTTTACATATGAGTAGAAAAAGACTTTTGTTGGTTGTAGTCTGAAAAATTCAGATCATCACATTTAAAGCCATGAAACTAAAAAGGAAGGACTATTTGGGGACAAGAAAAGTCTTAAAGATTGGGTTGTGTATTTGTGCACTATTAGGTCTTACAAAATAGTTCTATAAGTTTTATCTATATATTTCAGTACTGTGCTATTCAGTTTAAAAAGATAGCTTCTAAATTACTAATTAGCCAACATACTGAAAATTCATTTTCTAGATGTAAATGAGTGTGACTTAAATTCGAACATCTGCATGTTTGGAGAATGTGAGAACACCAAGGGATCCTTCATCTGCCACTGTCAGCTGGGCTACTCAGTGAAGAAGGGGACCACCGGATGCACAGGTAGGTTTCAAAGCCAACCTTTGGTATCACTTCTTCCTTGCTCTGTGAGACCAGTTACCCACAACCAGACTGTGATGAGTAACTGGCTCATCTCTATGTAGCATATCGCCTCTGCCACCCTCACCACTTAACTGACTGTGGATACCAACAGGGTGAGTGAGCATGTGGAATCTGGTTCTCATGTCCTTCTGGTGGCTCTTTCAACAATATTCATTTCTAAATATGACTGCTGCCCAAATAAGAGACCACACATAAAGAAGGAGCTCTCAAGAGAACATGAGGTGTCACGTTTTTTTTGTTGTTGTTATTATAGTTCTTCAGAATGAGTGAAAATGAATCTACAGGTCTGTTTTGACTTCCTTTCTCCCTTCCTTTCCCTCGTATTTCCTCTCCTTTCTCTTCCTTCCCATTTGGCTCTCTTTGATTAAAACAAGCCCCCCCCCCACCTTTATTTTACCCTAGTTGCTTGTCTTCAATCCACTTCACTTCTTTGCTCATTCCAATCATTTTATCCCTTTTTCTCCCTCTCCATTGAGTAGTTTTAGCATTTTTGTATACAGGTGGAGCTAGGAAATCCCAAGGGTGAGGGTTTTTTCGTCACTGTTGTATTTATGGTCCATGTATGTGGTATTTTACTCAAGGCCTACGGTGGGTGGCTTTCACTGCAGTCTGGCCCTTCAACTGACAATTTCAGGGAAAGGCAAGTCATGAAAAAGGTGTGCTCTGTGGTTCTGTAGGGATATAACTGGGTTGATGTGAAACCAGTACTGTGTGTGCATAGTACATAATTATTGACCTAGACAGTGAAGACTATTCTTTCTATAGAAAGATTTAGGACCCCAAATGTCTATGTTTATACACACAGACACCTCTCATAAAGCATCTGGTCACTATCCACATAAGAGTTCCAGTGGATATTGTTCCATATTCTCAAACAAAACAAATATATTCACCAAAATGATGGATGTTTCAAACCCTATAAAGTTTTGTATTGATTCTAAAAAACAGAAAAGGCCATGTAAGTTTTAAAAGAGAATGTACTATTTAAACCAGTTGCCTGGGAATGGATTCAGACTGGTAGAAGCCCCAAGTGTGACAGATCAGAACCATGCTCCCTAGAGTTCTCAGAGGCTGTTTTTTTAGAAGTTGATCGCTAGGCCTTTCTTCTAAGGTACCTCTGAATGCACTCAAACCTCCAAACTTTCACTTAGCACCTCTGGGTGACATCAACTCCTCCTTGCCACTCTTTTCACGGAGTAGCTGGCAGTTTCCTCTAGGTAAGGGCTTGTTTGATTTCTTTCTTGAACTTGTAAATCTAGAGTCAACAAAAATACAAATAGAAGTGATACTATTGTTTATCCTATTCAATTTTGAGTGTTTCCATATGGATGCTAAAAATTTTGCCTATACAGAAATCTACTTGGAAGTGGAATTAATTAGTTTGTATTTTACCTTTTTCATATTAACTGTCATTTCCTAAAGATGTGGATGAGTGTGAAATTGGTGCCCACAACTGCGACATGCACGCCTCATGTCTGAATGTCCCAGGAAGTTTCAAATGCAGTTGCAGAGAAGGCTGGGTTGGAAATGGCATCAAATGTATTGGTAAGTTTTGAACTTAAATATCATTTGCTAAGATGAAATTCTTCAGGGCTCTTCTGCATCTTTGTTAAGCCACATACATGAATTGGAAAATGCTGTTCACTTTCACTGATTTTCTTGTAAATAAAAAGCTATCATTCACGCAAGGTAATTCCTGTCTGTGAGTTTCTTTTAACTTGAGTATAAATGATCAAATCACAATATGTCTCAGCATCTTTTTTTTTTTTTAATATGTTGTTTTTCAGCAAAAATCATTTGTTATGCAGCCTGTGATTGACAGGAAAATGACTAATATACTTTTCCAGTCTATTCATTGAATTATCAGTGAGATTTTAAATCCAGTGAAATAAACAGAAGAAATTAAAAGGTCTTGTCAGATAACATTAGTTTGTAGTAAGTGGTCAATGACTTTCAACTCGAAAATAGAATCATTCTTACAGGCAAATGGAAGGCAGTTGCTATTCCCCAAGTTGTGTAGTTTAGAACCAGCATCTAATAAATTTTTTATAGCCCTGAGGCACAGACTTGGATAATACCCTTGCTGGCATTCACAGTGCAGCTTACTATGCTCAATGTTTTGCGTGCCTGAACAATAACATATTTCTCCAACTGCTAAGAACTATCTAGGTCAATTTAAAATAGAAAAGAAAGTCAGCTGAATTGGCCTTCCCATGATGATTCATTAAAAGCTTACAGGTCTGCAGCCAGAATTAAAGAATGACCCTAAAGTCTCTTAACCATTACTATAAACTGGTGAGAATCTACTTTTCTATCCATTCAAATGTTCTATGCTTGTCAGATGTTTATGAGATGGCTATAAAATTTAAATTATCATAATTTTCAAATAGCTTTGCTAAGTAGCGTTCTATGATGACTTCATTATATTCACTAGCTACCCATTTGTCAAGCCATCCCTCATTAATTTCACTACTTTTTAGCCATGTCCTCATCACATGTCCTAGTCCCATTTGCCTGCTGTTTTCTCTCCTATCTTACTTAAATTTTCTCTCTTCTAGCTTCACTTTTTTGTGATTTTTGCTCTTACATCAATCTAGCCAGTTCCCTGGTGGTGCTGTAGGGTAAGCATTGGGGCTGTTAACCATGAGATCTGTGATTCAAAACCACCAATTGCTCTATGGGAGTAAGGTGAGGCTTCCTGCTCTCATAAAGATTTACAATCTCAGGAACCTCCATGTAGTGTCACTATAGTCGGAGTTGACTCCAGGGCAGTGAGCTTTTTTTTTTTTAAATCTTCTGGCTAACAGTGGCAAAGTGGCCTGCCTTCTGGGCAAGTGTTCAGTTTCCAGTCACCCCTACTCCATTGTAAATATCAGTGACCCACCCATTAGCATCAGCATTCCCTTGCTGTAGTCTTCGTATTTCTCTGTCTCTCTCTGCTGGGCTCTCTAAGAGCTTCCTCCCTCTTTGAAGCCCTTGCATTCCCTCTTCTAATGGCACCACAGTAATCTTTTAAATCTGGGACCTGATCTCTTCAGTATCTTTGTTTTAACTCATTGAATTTTGTTTAACATCTAGCCTTTTTCCTTTGGTTTCCAAAGCCCTCTGCCGTCTGTCCACTGACCATCATTCTAGCTTCATCTGCTGTCACCCACCCACAGATGCTACTGTGACCTCCTGTAATTTCTTTAGGCCAACCAAGTTCTTTCCCTTCTCTGTGTTTTTATATATGCTGTTCCTTCTGCAGGAAATACCCTTCTCTGCTTCTATTCAACAGGCTAACTCTTGCTTATTTTTTTGGTGTGAACATAGTTCAATAATATTTCTTCTGTGGAGCCTCCCTTGATCCTGCAGTTCAAATGAGATGTCCCTTTTATTCTCCCATTCTATCCATGTAACGTTTCTTCATGGTACATTTACAATAATTTTTATCAACTTCAGAGTTTAACATCTCTCTTCCACTGGATTGAGTTCCCTGAGATCAAGAATCATATCTCAGTTTCCTCAACTATAAAGTGAACTTAGAAATTCTAGGATAAATTTTTTGCTCTGGAATTCAGAAATATATTTAACCATTGCATTTTAGTCAACTAGGTAGCTCTCAAAATGCTTCAATTTGTCGTTTTGACCTGTTTTGTGATATGAATACTTTGGATTATATGTCTGAGAGCTTAGAGAATTAGAACTATAGTCCCTACGGGTAAACTAAAACACATTCTATTCAGCCAATTTACATTTCAATGAAGACAGATTTGAATCTTTTTGTGTGTTTAAATGTTCCATTTTCCTTTGTGAGTTGTATTATGTCTTCTTTGCATGCAGATCTGGATGAATGTTCTAACGGGACCCACCAGTGCAGCATAAATGCTCAGTGTGTAAATACCCCAGGTTCCTACCGCTGTGCTTGCTCCGAAGGGTTCACTGGAGATGGTTTTACCTGCTCAGGTGGGTGAACATCCTGAGGGGTGTTCTGATGTGATTTTCATGGACAACTCTATATATGTTTTCCTTATTTGAAGAAGGCTGTAGTTAGAGGAGGCTGAAATAAATACCTGTTTTTATACTAGACTGAAAGATGAAGGTGTAACTTTCTCTTACTTTGAGCACAAAAACATGAAGAATTTTAGAAAATATTGGTTGAGTGTTAAAATAATGTCATTTGTTAGTATCGTGGTTGTCATTTATTAACATAAGGGTCAAAAACTCAATCTCTGGAGCATACCACCTGCATTTAAGTCCTGACTATTTTGCTTATTGGCCACATCACTCTAAGCAAATTACTTAACCTATCTGACCTTAGTTTCTCTCTTTTCAATGGGCATAGAAATAATACCAATAAAACCTTTTTAAGTCTTTTTTATTTCTTATCACTAAATAACTATTCCAGTTCTTTAAGACATGACCTACTCCAATCATAGCTTTTTAATGCATTTATCAAAATCTCAGTAGCTTATCAGATGGTATTAATAAGATTGAATGGCCTAATAAAAATAAGGGGCTCTGAGATACATGTACTAAGAGATAAAGAATCACAGCTGCTAATCGCCTCATGTTCTTTGAAGAGAAAGCATTCGTTATATACATGCTTGTTTATATGAAACTGGGTCATTTTGCTGGATGGTACCTTTCAGTTTGCAAGATAGGTATATCTCAGCTGATTTTCAGTACACAATTTAACCCCATAATTAAAAGAGAGACTTCATTTTCTTCTAATTACTGACATTAAAAAAACAAATGAACTTATTTTCAAATGCCTCTTTAAGACAACATGTGTTTTTTCTAAGTGCTAACTACTTTTAAACTTGGCATATTGTTATCTTTCCTAACATTTCCATGCACAGTCAAGTAAAGAAAAGGACATGACTTTGGTGTCAGACACCTCTGTAAATCTACTTGGGCCATGTCACATTAGCCTGTGATTCTTCACTCTGGCCTCAGATTCTTCCTCTTGTAAACCTCACAGGATTGGTTAACCAAGCCAAAAATGCATCTCCCATAACTAAGCAAAAAGATGGCAAATATTAGAAACTCAGTAAATATTGCACACATGCACACCCAAACACTCACTCTTTTCCATTTGAGAGAATTAAACAACTTTTCATTCTAGGAAATGCATGCGTGCATAATTAAGATCAGACTATTCAATAAGATTGTAATGACATAAAAGAAATGTTATCCAGTTCCATAAATTGGTACTCATTTAATTAAAACACTTTTATTAGTGAAAGAATGAGTTGTTCATTCTAATACTATAATGTTTTCAAATGAATTAATACCATTTTAAGATTAATTCCAATATTCTTTGGTTATATGTAAATGATGTTGGTATAATATTGATGCATCATCCCATTGGCTGTCAAAGAAACTAAAACAGATTTGCAAGACACCAACATTCTTCATTCTTTCTGTTAATCATATTGGAAATGAATGGCAGGCTATAGATTACTTAGCTCTGCTTTTGAGTTTTAAAAGGAACCCTAGTAGTGTAGTGGCTCACGAACTGGGCTGCTAATCATAAGGTCAACAGTTGAAATCCACCAGCCAATCCGTGGGAGAAAGTTGAGGTTTTCTGCTCAATAAAGATTTGCAGTCTTAGAAACCTTCTACAGGGTTGCTATGAGTCAGAACTGACAAGATGGCACCCTGCAGCAATATCAAGTTGTGTAAATCCTTATTTAGATGAATATGAGTAAGTGTTTTCATGCTAATGAACATGAGCTCAATCTGGGTTGATTTAGTTATAGAGCAAGGGAAGAAAATGTTACGAAATTTGGAACTGTATTAATAGAGATGTAATTTGCTTCTCCCACAGACATTGATGAGTGTGCAGAAAACATCAATCTCTGCGAGAATGGACAGTGCCTCAACGTCCCGGGTGCCTATCGCTGCGAGTGCGAGATGGGCTTCACTCCAGCCTCAGACAGCAGATCCTGCCAAGGTTGGTGGCTGGGATTCCAACTCGTTTTCAAGTTGGATCAGCTATAGCAAATGAAACCACAAAAAGGGCTGGAACAGGCTCCACCTGGAAGCAGAATACACAGCACATGCTGCACATATAAAAGTCATTCATTTAAGCACAGATTATTTTGCCGAATGAATAATGATGAAGGCTTTCATCTCATGAAGTTTTCCTGGCCAAGAGCCAGTAGTTGGAAATTTGGCTCTTTCTTCCTTTCTTTTTCTTTTTTTTAATCCATTTTTTTTTCTTTTTTATCACTAAATAAATGACATGTGGAAAAACTATTCAGCTTTTTAAGCTATGATATATGACCTATCCCAATCATTGCTATTTAATGAGTTTCTTGAATCTTCAGTAGCTATATTTGGCATTTACCTGCATGACGTGTGCTGTGTGTGCACTGGGCTGGAAGTCATGGGATCTTCAGGGACTCATAGTTAGACACCTTTTGCCTAGCAGCAATGTCTCCTTCTAACTTATGATGTCATCTTCCATCTCCTAGAAATGGGGCTTTGTGCCGTGGATTTGGTTCTGACTCATAGCAACCCTGTACAGGGTTTCTGAGGCTGTAAATCTTTATGGGAGCAGAAAGCCTCATCTTTCTACCGCGGAACAGCTGGTAGTTTAGAACTGCTGACCTTAAAATATGCAAATGAGGTTTTGTGCCTAGTATGACATTATCCCTAAAAATGGGATTTAGATTTTCTTTTAAATTACAGACTCAGTTCACCTTTCATAGACTTTTGGACCATCATTTTATTTATAGGATTCATGAAAATGTAAACAAAAGAAAAGAAAAAAGGTTGAAAATTATACACTATTAAGATTTTACAAAACTAGTGATACATAGAAAAATGTTATATACCCCCCCAAAAAAGAATACAGCTGAGCAAAGATTATAAAATGAAGCCATATTAAAGACTGTCTTTTCATTAGTGTTTAAGGATCAGAAATCGTAAATAAGAACACATACACACACAATTCACCAGAAGTGAACAACCAGCAAAAATTATACAACCTAAGGTGGCTAAGAATAGAGCTTAACTTTGCTCTGCCACCAGAACGACACTGAAAAGGAGGTGCCAAAAAGATCATTGAATTTTATATAAATAGCCACCAATTTGGAGTGAATCAGAACAATAAGATGAGTAGAAAAGATGATGTTAAAACTAAAAGCACTGACACACCTACAATTGACCTGCTAAATTGTGCAGACTCTAAGGCATTTTACACAAGGAAACTGTAGCCTTAGCTTCGGTTCTTCTCCAGTTCTGATTTCCTCTTAAGCCCTGAAGCCAATTAGTAGAAAATGTGAGTCAATGTGAATACGGAATTACTTGATTTATGACTAACATCAACTTGACAAGGTGGAAAAGGCACAAGTCAGCAGTAGCTAATCATTTTCTCCAACATAAAATTTCAAGTTACTTCTTTATCCACAAGACAGAATCTCCCCTTTGTGTTTCTAGTCCTGTTTCACGGGAGCGGGTCCTGAGATAGCCCTCTCTAAAACTCTTCTCCAGACCCACTCCTGTGTCATACTAATTACTGTTTACTTTCTTTGCAGTGGAATAGACTGCAACACTTAAATAAACACAAACTGGGATGCTATACAGTAAAAAAAAGCGGCTAGTGGGTTCAAATCCCTGGATTTTGAGTTAGAAGTTGAATGTTTAACCTCTGCACCACCAGGGCTTTCTAGATTTATACAACTCACTTTTAATAATGGCCCTTTGAGCCAGTTCCAACTGATAGCTACCATGTACAGGGTTTCCTAGGAGCATCTGGTAAATTTAAACCTCCGACCTTGTGGTTTTCCTACAGCACCACATTAGTATTCCCAACAAGGGAGTCTTTGGAGTCCCAGTATGACGTTGCAGGACAAGCACTGTGTTGCTAGCTGCAAGGTCAGCAGTTCAAACCCACCAGTAGCTCCTTGGAAACTTTGAACAAGGTCACTATGAGTTGAAACTTTCTCGACAGCACTTAACAACAATGAGTCTTTATTCTTAAACTTGAAAAGAAATCCACTGCCCATTGATTTGAACTTTTAAAGAATTTGAATCATGCCATAAGTCTTAAGTAATTAAAAGGCAATATTTAAACTACTACAAATGGCCAGAACTGTGGCACTGTGGGTTAATGTGCCAGACTGCAAAGCCATTTGAACTGCAAGGCAAGGTCGGCAGTTCAAGCTCATGAGCCACTCCTTGGAAACCCCTATACAGGGTCACCATGGGTCGGAACCGACTCGACGGCACTTCACAACAACAACAGCAATGTCCAGAGAGCTTATTAGACTTAAATATAACCATTTCAAGACAGTAGCTTAGGATGGATTATCTAGTCCAGCCTAAAATAATATGCCTGGCTGCATTTTCAGAAAATTAGCTTATTTGTGCTCAAAACTACCCATTCTCTTCCTATGAGCAAAAATGGAGATCTTGCAACAGAACAGCTGTACCACACATTTTTGAGTGAGGAATGATAACTTTTTATTTATTGATCTTGATTCAGAACCTCATGGTAGAATTTCTGACTTGAGTTTAATAGAGATACTTCAATGAAACTTACAAGAATATGGATGGATATTCTTTATTACATGTTATTAAGGAGAAAAAAATGTTTTATAAAATCTAAGATAAACTAAAAAAAAACATCGTAATGATACTTTTAATTTTGAAAGTTTATATTGTATATGGCTGTTTTTTAACCTACCGATTCTACAACATCTTCTCCTTGAACTATTTTACTAGAAGATGTGAAGTTTTAAAAAAAGAAATTTATACTTTGATTCATTTTGATAGATTTCACATTTCATATTTAATTTTTGTTATTATTTTGTTTTAAGCCAACTCTTTATTTAAATGTATCGTAATTCCAGAAACATATTTTACCAATAAAATAATATTTCTTTTACATCTTAGTTAAAGTAAGCTTATCACTCATTTTTTGTCATATAGTTGACTTCCCTAGCCCCCTCCAAAAATGTTAACTGCATGAAAACATCTGAGATAGAAACATTCACTAATATTATACAGTAAAGCTAACTTTTAAAACTATCCTAATAAGGTTTTCTGTTTCATCTCCAGATATTGATGAATGTGCCTTCCAGAATATTTGTGTCTTTGGAACATGTAATAATTTGCCTGGAATGTTTCATTGTATCTGCGATGATGGCTATGAATTGGACAGAACAGGAGGGAACTGTACAGGTATGGCCAACTAAGGGCATAATTATGTCCTGATTAGTTGAAGTGAATATTCTATCCTAGGTATGAGAATTCCTCCACTTTCTGCTTAGCTAAATTATATGTTGGGTTATGCATTTATTCTTTTCCTTTTTTTTTTTTTTTAACATTGTGGTTTAGGTGAAAATGTACAGAGCAAATTATTTTCCCATTCAGTAGTTGATACATATTTTGTTTCTTGACACTAGTCGCACACCCCTCAGTGTAACAAACAGCTCTCTTCTTGTTTTTTAACTGGGTTCCCTGTTTCCATAAACATATCTTTCTTGCCCTTTCCTGCCTTCTGAGTTTTAGTTTTGGGCAAATTCTGCCTTTTTGGTCCTTTTGGTTGTTTTTTTCTGAGATGCATGTTCTTTAACTGTGATACTGTTCACTTTATGGGCTAATATTTGGCTGAAAGATGATCTCTGTAAGTTGGTTTATTTCATTTGCAGGTCTTAGTCTTGGGGGGGGGCAGGGGGGGTCCACCTATCTCTGTCAGACCAATAAGTAATGCTGTTGAATCTTATTCTACCTATTTCTTCAACTCTTCCCAGGACCTTCTACTTGATCCAGGTCAAAGTGGTGGGTAGGGGTAGCAAGGCACCATCTAGCTCTTCTCTTCTCAGGCTAGTGAAAGCTGAAGGTTCTGTGGGCCATTAGTCCTCTGGACTAATTCTTTCCTTGAATCTTTCATTTTCTTCATTCTTCTTTGCTCCAGACAGGGAAAGACCAATAGTTGTATCTTAAATGGCTATTTACTAGCTTCTAAAAAACCTCAGGGTTATAGGGTTTTTCTTTTCTTTTCTTTTTTTTTTTGTTTGCTTGTTTGTTTGTTGTTGTTTATTATAAAGAAAATTATATCCAGTATTATACTCAGTCATGGAATTGATCTTGGTTGACATTAATCAACTTCTATGTAAATAAGTGATTATCAAATATATTACATGAAACTAGGAAATTATTTCTTCATATATGTATATGAATGCATATGTGTGTGTGTGTGTATATATATATATATATATATATATAGTTTTAGTGAAGCAAATAGTGACATTTTTTCCCTCAGAATTGTATCATTTCTCTATTAAGCATATTAAATAAGCTTAGTATAGTAACTGTATGTTTCATCTATGAAACATGTTTTGGGTACATACAAGTATTTAAAATGGACTTTGAAGTGAAATGGTTCATTCTAGTTTGACCCCTCCTGAGAATTTGCATTTCCACCCTAGATATACTGAATCAGGATCTACATTTTAGCAAGATCCTCAGGTAATTGTATACATAAGACTCACCTGGGAATCTGTAGGAATCAGGACAATGTAGAACTGCCCCATAGAGTGTCCAAGGCTATAAAACCTCACAGAAGCAGACTGCCACAGTCTGCTTCAATGAGTTGGAACTGCTGACCTTTTCGTTTAGCTGGCAAGTATTTAATCACTATACCCCCAGGGTTTCTTGACTTATAAATAGTCCACCAAATTCTTATGAACCACAGAATGCCGAGTGAAATTAAAGAAGGTAATGTGGACATCTTAAAATGTTTTTCCTAGATATTGATGAGTGTGCCGATCCCATAAACTGTGTCAATGGTCTATGTGTCAACACACCTGGTCGCTATGAATGTAACTGTCCCCCTGATTTTCAGCTGAACCCCACTGGTGTGGGCTGTGTGGGTAAGTAAAACCAACATGAACCAAACAAACAGAATTAGATAGAGCTGAATATTCAAATTTTTGTAGCAACAAACAGGCAATAAATGTTGGCTACAATTAATTTAAAAAAAGAAATAGAAACTAGATTGCATAGCACTGTATGATCATCTGTATCATATTTATCTTACAAAGTATATTTTGAAATGGGGATTTTAAAGGAATATGATCCAACCTCTCCCAGACTTAGAAACCAAGAATCAGAAAGAGACAGAGACTTGTTCAAGGTCACAGAGCTGGCACATGGACAGGACTGAGGCTATATCCCAAATTGGCTGCTCCTCGTCAAGTGATTGAATCCCCCAGGGCAGCCCAGTGTGCTATAGCTAATACAATACTCATTTATCTCTCTCTTTTTAAAAGTTTTATTATATCTTGAGTGGATGTTTACAGAGCCAGATCATCATTTTTACATTCCACAAATCATACACTGTTTCATCTCAATGATTACAGTACCATCAATGTAACATCATTTACTCTACTTGTTACCATTCTTGCTTCTTTCCCAACCCTTCTGAACTGTGTCCTTAGGTAAGTGCTGCCCTTTGGATCTCAAATGGTTGGCCATTCTATGGTGTGAGTACCTCATTGGTGTTGTTAATCCACCCTGTATACCCAACAACAAAATGATAAAAAGAAAGGAATTGTGGATAAAGGGATTTCATTAGCCAAACCCTTGTAGCGAGAGAAGCTGGGTGATGGGGAAGAAAGAGGAATGCTTTAATAAAGGTTATTAGTATTTCTTCTCAAAATTCCTATAGCATCTCTGAATGTTAGAAAATTAATGACCCTTTTGTGAGTGTTTAGGGTCTTAATGTGGTGTGTAGGGTAAACGCTGGACTTACCCACAGGTTTACACTTCAGACTCAGAAGCCACTCCTCAGACCTTATACAGGGTCATCCTGAATCTGAACTGAGTCAATGACACTTAACAACAACAGCAAATGAATGTTTGCTCAGAGGAGGAAATGGTCTGGAAGTATCCTGAGAGAGTACCAAAATGAAAAATGAAAATTCTTTGCTTCAATAGATATCAGTCTGCAGTCTTCAGTTACTTTTCCTTTGTACCTGCTATAAGTGCAGAGAAAACTTTGTCACTGTATACACACTTCATATATTTTCAAGTTTCACAGAAAATCTTAGTCAGGATTTATGGCTATTCAACTTCAAGTTTTGACTCTTTATTCAAAATCATTCAATAAGTATTGAGTACCTTCACCAACTGGAGCTTGTGGGTTCAAACCACTGACTTTTCAGTTAGCAGCCTAATGCTTAACCCACTGAACCAGAAAGTCTCCTTTAGAAAACAAACATTAAGAAGACTAGATCATTTGGAGTGTTGGCGGGATGTTGGCCTCAAGGAGCCCTCTGTTGTGCTGACCGAAATGTAGATCAGAGCAGCCATCTGGAGAATTATCTTGCACTATGTGGAACAGCCAAGAAATCAAACGACATATTGCTTTTGGCAAATCTGCTGAACAAGTACTTTTTAAAGTGTTGAAGAGCAAAGATGTCAGCTTGAGGACTAAGGTGTGCCTGACCCACGCCATGATATTTTCAATAATGTCATATGAATATCAATAACGTCATATGAATATGCAAGTTGGACAGTGAATAAGGAAGACCGTAGAAGAATTGATACTTTTGAGTTATGGTGTTGGAGGAGAATATTGAAAGTGCCATGGGCTGCCAAATGAACAAACAGATCTGTGCTAGAAGAAGTGCAGCCAGAGTGCTCCTTGGAGGCCAGGATGGCGAAACTTCGAATCGCATGCTTCGGACATACTGCCGAAGGGAGCAGTCACTGGAGAAGGATCTCATGTTTGGTAAGGTGGAGGGTCAGAGAAGAAGAGGAAGACCCCAGCGAGATGGATTGGCCAAGTGGCAGCATCGATGGACTCAAGCGTGGCAACAGCAGTGAGGTTAGCCCAGGATCGGGTAGTGTTTCGTTCTGTTGTCCATAGGGTCACTATGAGTCAGTACTGGCTTGATGGCATCTAACAACAACATGTTGTTGATGTATGGCGTATAGTCAGTTCTGATTCATAACAAATCTGTAAGACAGTATAACGTCCCCATCAGATTTCCCGTGATCCTTGTAAGGGCAGATTGTCAGATTTCTCCTGAGGATCCACTCAGCAGGTTGGAACTACCAGCCTTTCCGTTAGTAGCTGAGCATTTAACGTTATACCATTGGACTCCTCTGTAGTACTCAGATTTGAATGCAGTCAATTTTAGATTTGAATTTTCTTGTTGGAGCAATTCTGTTTTGTAGACTGATATTTCATGTCTTTTGTTCTTTCTTAGAGGTCTTTCAAAGAACAGAAACTCACTCACTCTATTTGCAATTTCCATGTTGAATCCTTTTATATTAGGTGTATTAGAAAGTTAATGATCTTATTTTTAACACAACTTGAAACATTTTGCTATTTCATCATTACTCATAATGCCCAGTGATGATTAAAAAAAAAAAAAAAAATGAGGAAACCTAAAACTGTGGCATCAGTAGAAGGATGGTACAATATTTAAATAAAATGTCCTTGTGGTATCACCCTTCCATTTTCTTGTGATGTTTCAAAAGAAGACTGTAAACACTGTATTTGGAATTTTTCTTATTTAGAATGCATACGTCTTCTTTTTCTGCTCATATGACAGAGGAAAACTGACAGTGGAAAATATTTCTCAATCATTAAATGAACCAGAAGGTGAATAACAGTGAGACAGAGAAAAGCACTCTAGTCTAGATGAAGTTGATGAAATCGAGTCTATAAGCAAAATCCAGCCTATCAGTCTTATATGCCAACACAATAGATGACTTTTCTCAAACGCAATACTTAATGAATAAACAACACATTTCTATTGACAAAAAACATATGATAGTCTTATCTACTTAATCAATAGGGTGTGCAGTTTCTGGGAAGCAAGACTTTAGCTATGTCAGGTTCCTGTAATCTTTTATCCTGTATGCAAAGGTTGTATAACAACATTTAATTGATAGGGTTTAAGTAGACAAGTGATGAAAGCAAGTTTGCATACAAACATTAATAGAAATTAATGAAATAGAAATAAAAGAAAATCAGTGGATCCTTACAATATTGTTATTGTATAAATCAATTACACTATTGTTATGACTTTGCCATCAAGTTATTTTCTGACTATGACTATCCCATGTGCATAGAGTAGAACTGCTCCATAGGATTTTCATGGCCTCTGGATGATTCTGACTACCAACCTTTCAGATAATTTTTGTTGTTGTTAAGTGCCATTGAATTGTTTCCAACTAATAGCAACCCTGGGAGTCCTGGTGTGGTACTGTGGGTTAATGCACCAGACTGCAAAGCTCTTTGAACTGCAAGGTCGGTGGTTCAAGCTCACCAGCTACTCCTTGGAAACCCTATACAGGATCGCTATGGGTTGGAATCGACTCGACGGCACTTGAAATGGAACGCATCAACATCGATATCTTAGGCATTAGTGAGCTGAAATGGACTGGTATTGGCCATTTTAAATCTGACAACCACATGGTTTACTATGCAGGGAATGACAAATTGAAGAGGAATGGTGTTGCGTTCATTGTCAAAAAGAACATATCCAGATCAGTC
>NW_006408665.1:4311146-4355123 GCF_000296735.1 Chrysochloris asiatica | reverse complement strand
AACAAACAGTGGAATAAGTGATGGTACATTGAGCTTTCAGTTAATGAGATAAAACAAAATGTATATGAACTATTGAATGTAAAGTTGATGATCTGCTCTGTAAACCTTCACCCAATTTACAATAAAAAGTTAAAAGAACAAATAAGATGGAAGGGAAGCATGGAGTCACTGAACCAAAGTGAATGGGTCAGTTTTCAGTCATTTCAGGAGGGTAGCATATGATCAAAATTGAATGGTAATAAAGGAAAAAGTCCAAGCTGCACTGAAGGCAGTAGCAAAACGCAATACTCCAGGAATTGATGGAATACCAGTTGGAATAATTTCAAGACACGAATGCAATACTGGAAGCACTCATTCCTCTAACTCAAGAAATTTGGAAGGCAGCTACATGACAAGTCATCTGAAAGAGATCCACATTGGTACCCATACATCAAAAAACAGTGATCCAAGAGAATACAGAAATTATCAAATAGTATCAATATCACACACAAGTATAATACAAGTATAATTTTGCTGAAGACAAAAATCATTTGTGTCTCTACATTGTCAGAAATGCAAGCCAGATTCAGAAAAGGATGTTCATTGCTGATATCAGATGGATCTTGGCTGAAAGCAGATAATACCAGAAAGATGTTTCTTTGTGTGTCACTGACTTTGCAAAGGCATTCAAGGTAGAATTGACAGACTTCGTTATTTCAGGCATACCTCATTTTATTATGCTTTACTTTATTGCACCTCATAGATACTGTATATTTTTACAAATTGAAGGTTTGTGAAAATCTTGCATCAAACAAGTCAGTCAGCATCATTTTTCCAGCATGTGCTGACTTCATATTTTTGCAGCGCATTTTGGCAAGTCTCACAATATTTCAAACTCTGTGATAACATTACTGTGCAATGAATAGAATATAGGATAGTATAAAAATAACGTTTATATGCATTTGTTATTGTTAAGTGCTGTTGAGTCGGCTGTGACCCAAAGCTACCCTGTACTGGACACCCAAAAATACATGTGATTCACTTTATTGCAGTATTTGCTTTATGTTAGTGGTCTGGACCCAAACCAGCAATGTCTCTAAGGTATGCTTGTATATTGAAGATTTGTTGATACGGAGTCACAAATGACTTCAAGGTTTAGGGTTTGAGAAGCTAACAATGAAACTGGAGTTTCCTTTTATTGAAAATGCAAACAACTGCCAGAGGAATGGCTATGTATGTAAGTAGCAAGAGTTTCAGTTTAGATATGTTAACTTTTACATAACTTTTTGGCATCTCAGAGAAGAAATCCAATAGCCAGGAAACACAAGGGAGAAGTCAAAGGAGAGGTCAGAGATGGAACCATAAAATTTGAGAGTTTTCATCAAAAAGATAGTATTTAAATCCATGGACTAAGTGAGATTATCTAGGCCAGGGCTGAGGAACCTTTTTTCTGCCAAAATTTGTAACATTATTCATGGACCATACAAAATTATTCACTTAAAAACCAGCTTGCTGTATTTGATCAAACATTTAATTAACGCACACCTAGTGTGATGGCCTGTGCTTTATTGACTACACAAAGGCCTTCGATTGCGTGGGTCATGACAAGCTATGGACAACACTGTGAATTTTGAGTATTCCGGAACACTTAATTGTGATCATGAGGAATCTGTACCTTGACAAAGAGGCAGTTGTTTGAACAGAACATGGGAACACTGAATGTTTTAAAATTAAAAAAGGTGTGCGACAAGGTTGTATTCTTTCACCATACTTATTCAACCTGTATGCTGAGGAAATCATCCGAGAAGCTGTGTTCTATGAAGAAAAATGTGGCATCAGGATTGGAGGAAGACTCATGAACAACCTGCGATAATGCAGATACAACCTTGCTTGCTGAAAGTGAAGAGAACTTAAAATATTTACTGATGAAGATCAAAGAGTACAGCCTTCAGGATGGATTACATCTCAGTGTCAAGAGAAAAAAAAAAAATCCTCACCACTGAACCAATAAACAACATTCTTATCAATGGAGAAAAGATTGAAGTTGTCAAGGACTTCATTCTTCTTGGATCAACTATCAACACTCATGGAAGCAGCAATCAAGAAATCAAGTGACGTATTGCATTAGGAAAATCTGCTGCACAAGACCTTTTTAAAGTGTTGAAGAACAAAGATGTCAGCTTGAGGACTAAGTTTGTGCCTGACCTAAGCCATGGTATTTTCAGTAACCTCATATGCATGCGAAAGCTGGACAGTGAATAAGAATGACCCTAGAAGAATTGATGCTTTTGAGTTATGGTGTTGGAGGAGAATATTGAAAGTGTCATGCACTGCCAAAAGAACCAACAGATCCGTGTTGGAAGAAATGCAGCCCGAGTGCTCCTTGGAGGCCAAGATGGCCAAACTTCATCTCTCATACTTGGGCCATATTGACAGGTGGGACCAGTCGCTGGAGAAAGATATCATGTTTGCTAAGGTGGAGCATCAGAGAAAAAGATGAAGACCCCAATGAGATGGATCGGCCAAGTGGCAGCATCGATGAGACTCAAGTTTGGCGACAGTGGTGAGGTTTACCCAGGATCGGGCAGTGTCCCATTCTGTTGTGCATAAGGTTGCTATGGGTCGGTACTGACTTGATGGCACCTAACAACTACAACAACAGTGTGATGGCTCGTAGTCCTGGTGTGGCACTGTAGGATAAGCACTGGACCACAAACTGGTTCAAACCCACCAGCTGCTCCTCGGAAACCCTACTATATAAGGATCTCTGTGAGTTGCAGACGACTCGACACCACTTACAGCAACAACAATATGATGGCTGGAACTGCAAGTTGCTTTAAGCAGAGCCAGACCAAATGAGTTTGTGGGCCTTATACGGCCCTGACGCTTCCTACCCCTAATCTAGACAATAATTGTAGATTGTTGTTGATTACTATTCACTGCTGTCCAAATCATGACAACTACACATGTACAGAAGGAGCTCTGGTAGCGTAGTGGTTACGAATCGGGCTGCTAACCTCAAGGTTGGCAGTTCGAAACTACCAACTGTTCTGCGGGAGAAAGAGGAGGCTTTCTGCTCCCATAAAGATTTACAGCCTCAGAAACCCTGTGCAGGGTCATTATGATTAGGAACCGACTCCACGGTTCTTGACAACAACAACACATGTACAGAGTAGATCTGCTCCATAAGGTTTTCAACATTGTGAGCACTTGGAAGCAGATTGCCACGCCTGTCTTCTGAAGATGACTTGGTGGTTGTTGTTGGTGCTGCCCAGTCAGTTCTCAATCCCAGAAACCTTTTCTAGAGTTCCCAAGGAGTGGCTGGTAGGTTTGACTCGCCGACCCTGTGGTTCAAACTGAGCTTGCGGTCCAGTGCATTACCTTGTAGCACCACTCCAGGAATCTGAGGATGCCTTGAGGTGGGTTTAAACTTGGAACCTTTGTAGCAGTCAAGCACTTAATCACTGGCACCACCCAGGGACTCCAGAGATTGCCGAGATTCATTGAACTCTTCAATATCCTCTCTAAAGTTGTTTTTAAATGGTCTTCCCCAAATCCTATAAAGATCATTGCGCAAATTAAAACTAAACCATGAGAGAATGGAGATGATGGAGAGGAGATGATGCTATCACTATTTCTTTGATAGGATTCCATTTCAGCCTAGCTTTAAATACACTTATCCTGGATCTTATCTCATGGTCACAAACTCATAGTATAGAAACTATACCAAAAGTTCTTATTGTCACATGATTGAAGGTCCAGAATGTCCCCAGTAAGTCATCTCTTACCATCTTGTTTAGTCCAAAAATACACGGAAATAAAATTTGTATGGATGTGTACATTTTTAAAGGTATGTCTGTCTTCATTTATTTACTTTGTACAACATAATTTTGAAAAAGTTTAAAGCAACTGATTGTTTTATACCAAGGATAAAAAGTGAACTTTTCTTAACTAGTGTACAGAATATGAATTTCACTGCTTAAGTGATTTTTCTCTATGCGACTTCAACGTAAAATTCTTGTGTTGCTCTGCAGACAACCGCGTGGGCAACTGTTACCTGAAGTTTGGTCCTCGAGGTGACGGGAGTTTGTCTTGCAACACTGAGATCGGGGTGGGCGTCAGTCGCTCTTCTTGTTGCTGCTCTCTGGGGAAGGCCTGGGGAAATCCCTGTGAGACGTGCCCCCCTGTCAATAGCAGTAAGTATGAAGCTGGGAAAAGGAAGCAAACTCTGGGATGTAAAGACTAGATCTCATTTTATTCTTGTGCTGGAAGGCAGGGAAGTAGTGAAGGCAAAAATGAAATTTGGACCACTTTCAATGATTATGCTGAAGCCAGCCAAGAGTATTTGATATAAAAGGATTTTACATTCCTGGCTTATTTTTTTATGATATGACAAAACAGTTGTTTTGTTTTTTTTTTTTTAACCTCAGTCCAGTATGAATGATAGTACTAAATTCTCTATGGTATCAAAGATGAAGGTTATTCCTGGTTCTTCTCTGACACTGTTTAGTTCAAGTTCATACGTGTGTTGTATTCCTGAAGTCAGTCAGAAGGTCTCAGTATGAAACATCAGTACTTCCTGATGTGGATTCAAACCAAAACCTTTGTACTATAGAGCCCTTTACTTTTTACCTCCTAGCCAAAAAGCTAAGAAGCAAATTGTCGGTGAGGGATTTTTTTTTTTTTTTCTCTAATTGAAAACAAATGGTTTGGGGTATTCAACTGGGTATATAATTTATAAAGAAGTGAGCTTATTTCAAGTAAAATGTAGTAAGTATTACTTTAAATATATGTGAACAGACACTAAGGAAAATGTGAATATACCCCTTAGGTGGGGTGGCATATATTTGGATCCTGACAATAGCTAAGATCTTGTTTCTTGTCCCAGCCATTTAGACATAGTATAAAATCTCTGGTTTTCTGTTCTTTTGTAGCTGAATATTACACCCTATGCCCCGGAGGGGAAGGCTTCAGACCTAACCCCATTACAATCATCTTAGAAGGTGAGCTGTCATCCATATTTAAGCAAGGTAAAGGGTTTACGTTAGAGAAAAACTGATAGAAAACCTAGTATGGAACAATCCCATGAAGATGATTTAACAAAATTACAAATGGCCAATCAATTGCTGTGATGCTAAACAACAACTTTTATCTGAAGGTAATAATCCATTGCAGTAATCTCATGCCTGATTATTTTGCAGAGAAACATGCTTTAGAATTATCCCTCAAGTTGAGCCATCCCCTACTTGTATATTTCCAATACAAAGTCAATAAAATACACTGTGGAGATGGATAAGAGAGCATCGATAGCTTGATTTTAGATGTGTTAACTTTGAGATAACTATTAGATATCTAAGAAGAGAAATCAAATAGCCATGTGGCAGAAGCATCTAGAATTCAGGGGAGAGGTCAAAGATGGAACCATTAATTTGTGAATTCTCAGCAAAAAGATAGCATTTAAAATCATGGACTAAGTGAGGTGATAGGAAAAATAAATGTAGATGATTGTTGTCAGAAAAAAACCATTGACTGGTTTGCCTGGAGGCCTGTGGGCCTTAAAACATTGCATGTGTTAAAACACTAACAGTAACTCTTCTCTGTCATGATGATGTTTGTTGTAAGTGAGCTCCTCCTCCCTCTTCTAGACATTGATGAATGCCAGGAGTTACCAGGTCTCTGCCAGGGTGGAAACTGCATTAACACTTTTGGGAGCTTCCAGTGTGAGTGTCCGCAAGGGTACTACCTCAGTGAGGAAACGCGCATCTGTGAGGGTAAGGGAAAAATATACCTAATTGTATCAGCACTGTCCCAAACAAAAGGACCAGCCAGGCCTAGAGTAAAGGCCCTGTCCTCAGATTCTATCCAAGGATCTTTTGACATTACCTGGCTTTATTACTGTGTTCTGTTCATACCCATGCTGTTCAATAGTATGATAATGGAGAAATCATTTATAGCTCAATTGCTATAATTTTTTGTTATTTTGCTCTGAGTAAACAGGTTGGTAAAAAATAACTGGGGAAAAAACTGGAGTATTATAAAACCAAACAAATCAAGTATGTTAATTCAAATGTTGCTAAGAATTATATTTTGCATAAGAAAATAAGATTAAATGCAACAATTAAGTCAATATTATAGCAGCTTTTAAAGGTTTGCCTACAAAGTATGAAGAAGTTCCGTGGTTATTTGGACAATTTTTTTGTTTCCACCTCCCTACTTTTCATGTGAATATCATCATTAGAAACATCCCTTTAGGGATTAGACTGGTCTACCCACCAGACTGGGGATTCTTAAGGCAAGGTCCGTTATTTTTATAGCTCTAAGTTCTAGTATACAGATGATTCTCAATATTTATTTAATGAATAAATGAACAAATACTTCTATAATTGAACGTAAACCATATAACACAGTCATTTCTAATATATCATTTCTTTTGGAACATCTTAAGATAAATGGATATAAAAGAAATGAAATTTTATATAGCAGCCCACAGCTATGCTGCTACTAAACTCTAAATAGTTACTAATTTGAAAGGAGGTTACAAAGGTAAAGGAGTTCTGGTGTGGCACTGTAGGAAAAGCATTGGAAGATCAGCAGTTCAAACCCCCAGCCACTCCTCGGAAACCCTATGCAGGGTTTCTATGAGTCACAATTGATTCAACAGCAACACAAAGGTATCAATGGCCACTTTAAAGTTAGCATTAAATTTTAGATTAAAGGACATGAGGAATGATTTAAAAGCATTTTCATATGAGGAATATGACATTTCAATAAAAATGACGACATTTAAATTAAGTTGTATCATTTTGAGAATTTCTTCTCACCGTTTTTATTTTGAAACAATGGGAGTTTTCTCTTTTAAAGACACAGTCTGTGCCATATAGATGAAGGCAGTCTCCTATGTTACAGACATTCAACTCTGGACAGCTCAGCTTGCCCTTTCCTGTTCTGTGAAGTGGCCGTCACTCTGAAACCATTGAACCAACCCGTACTCTGAACACATTCTTCATCATTCACCTTTACTTGCTACATGGGCAGCTTTTAAATCCTTTTCTGACACCAAAGGAAGGCAAAATAAGAACTGTATGCAGCTGTTGCGACTTAGGAATATATCTCATTGGTACCCTGGGTGGTGGTGGTGGTTGTTAAGTGCCGTCGAGTCGGTTCCAACACATAGTGACCCTGTATAGGGTTTCCAAGGAGTGACTGGTGAACTTGAACCCCTGACCTTGTGGTTCAAATCAACTTTACAGTCCACCACATTAACCCACAGCACCACACCAGGACTCCGTACCCTGGGTAGGGGTGGGTATTATTATATAATTGCTTAAAATAGTAAATTTTGTATAAATAGCATGAATATCGATATTCACCTTTAACACCACTTTGTTTCACAATTTAAATGTGATAACCTCATTGAAAAAATGTCTTTATTAATGAATATTCTTGCCTACTGTAGATATTGATGAGTGTTTTGCACATCCTGGTGTATGTGGGCCAGGGACCTGCTACAACACCCTGGGAAATTACACCTGCATTTGCCCACCTGAATACATGCAAGTTAATGGAGGCCACAATTGCATGGGTAAGTGGAGTTCTATGAGATGAATAATGTCTCAGTTGATTTACCACCTAAGGCATGTGGTCTTGGTATTATTATTCAGAAAGTTTGGAAATTCAATACTGATGGTTGATGAGGAATTTCAGACCAGTGTGTACATCTAGGAGTCCTAATGATGCAGTAGTTAAGAACGCAACTGCTAACCAACCAGTCAGTGGGAGAAAGATGGGGGCAGTCTACTTCCATAAAGGTTTTGTTGTTAAATTGCTAACCAGTTGGTTCCAACTCGTAACAACCCCGTATAGGGCTTCTGAGGAGATGGTGGGGTCAGTCTGCCGAACTTGTATTTAGCACTCCAGTGTTATTCTATAGCACCACACCAGGACCCCTCCATATACATTACAGTCTGGGAAACCCTTCAGGGCAGTTTAACTCTGTGGTGATGTGGGATAGGCACTTGACCTCAAGGTCGGTTTGAACCACAAGGTCAGTGGTACAGGCTTACCAACAGCTCCTTTGAGACGACACTATACAGGGTTGCTGAGTGGCAACTGACTTATAACGGCACTTAACAACAACAAATAGGGTCATTATGAGTCTGAGCTGACTCAACAGCAGTGGGATTTGTAAACCTCTGGGTCTGTATCATGTTTTTATGAGTTGGAGCAAGCTCCACAACACATCACCACTGTACACTTAAAGCATTTCAAAAAGCACAAGTCTAAAGTGGAATAGTTAATCAGCGACTGCAGTGGTATTTCTTAATTTTTTTTCCCCGTTTATATAAAGTTATATCATTATTACAAATGAGAATACTTTCATTTTAATGCTTAATACTTCTTAAAGTAAGTAAATGCCGTTGAGTAGAGAAACGTATATAAGTTTTGTTTTCCAAGAAAATTAAATAATATTTCTTGTCTAAAAACAGAAGAGATGTTAATCTACAAATGAGTTAGGTTTAACTATGATACTTCCAAATGATTCGCACATTTTTTAGGATGATGTTAATTACCAAGTTTGGTGTCTACAGATGTGGGGTTAATTATTAGCTGTGCACTTAGGTGACTGGTTAGCTTATTTGTCTTTGTACACATAGACATGAGAAAAAGCTTTTGCTACAGAAGCTATAATGGAACCACTTGTGAGAATGAATTGCCTTTTAATGTGACGAAGAGAATGTGCTGCTGTACATATAATGTGGGCAAAGCCTGGAACAAACCTTGTGAACCATGTCCAACACCAGGAACAGGTAAGCACACAGCTCATACAGCGATACAAATAAACATAGATTATATGTGTATGTGATAGTATATATAGAAATATATGTGTGTATATTGATATGTATACATATATATGAAGTCCTGGTGTGGCACTGTGGGTTAATATGCAGAATTGCAAAATCAGTTTGAACCGTAAGACCAGTGGTTCAAGTTCACTAGTTGATCCTGGGAAACCCTATACAGTGTCACTATGGATCTGAACCAACTCAACAGCACATAATGACAGTAGTATGTATATATATACACACACACACACACAAAAGTTCATGGAAAAATAGAATTAAAAGATATTGGAATTTGTCCATGCATTTTTGGAAGCCCCTTGTATATATATCACTGTATAGTATAATAGCAATATAGTAAAAGTAAGTATGTGCTAAAACCAGAGAGGCCTAATTCTAAGAACATCCAGGATCAGCATTGTGGCTCAGTTTCTCAATTAGCTCTCTTTGAGGTTCAGACATTAATCTTGAGACATCTGGTTGTGATCATAGGCTCAAAGAGTTGTAGTTTACAGTATTGGTCTATTTAAACTCCTTATCTAAATTATGTTGGCCAATTATTCATTGAATCGTAGAAAAAATATTTGTTGAGCAGTTACTACGTGCCAGGCACTCAGCAAGACTTGGACTACCACACACTTTGATAAAAATGCGTGGTAATCAGAAGGCCATGAACTTAAGAATTGAAAGACTTGGAATCAATTAGTCCAGTAGACTAATGGAACATAAGAACACCAGTCTCCACAACTCTGAGACCAGAACTGGATGCTGTCCACTACCAACTGCTTTGATAGGGATCACATTAGAGGGTCCTGGATAGAATGACAGCAATGTAAAACAAAACTAAAAATTAGTTAAAAAATAATAATAATGAAAGACTGGGTTTAGTGGTCAGAAAGAGACAAGGAACCTGAGACTATATGGCCTTCAAACATACTCAGGTCTGGAAGGGAATTCACCCTCGTGGCCCACTTTTCAACCAAGCAGTACATCAAGTGTGATTACCATGGAATGGTTAATCATTCAAAATCAAAACAGCAACATTTTCCTAAGGACAAAGTGGAGGAGGGATGGAAATGTGGGTGGAATACAAATAGGAAACTGGGAGGAAGCAGGATAATTGTTGCCTGGAAGGGAATGTAATCACTGAGATGAAACGTATATGATTTGTTGAATGTAAAGCTGATGATCTTGTCTGTAAACCATCATGCAATGCACAATAAAAAGTAAAAAAAAAAAAAAAAAACACATCAATTTCAGTATGTTTTAGTTCAACCTTGAAAAATACACCTCTGCATCTCCCCCCCAAAAAAGTGCCCTTGATCAAACTGTACATAAAAGCAATATATATTAGAGGACTTTCAATAATTCATAGAAACAATAGCATTAAAAGATAATAGAATTTTCCCATGAACTTTTTTAAGCCCCGTCATATGTCAAAGGGAGTTCTTTATGAATCCATCCCTTCATGCTCTTCAGAACTTTCTAGATAGAAATTGTCTAGATAAAGAATTTGTCTTTATATGGTCATATTTTTCTCACCAACAGAGATTCTTTTGAAAGACAGTACAAATGAGAACAAAATTGTTAACTATATAACTATGTAATTGTATAACTATATTTGTTAGCCCTCAGGTTCTTTAATGACCTAAAAACAGGCTTTTTTTTTACTAGCTGTAGATGCTAAAAGATGAAACATCATTGTTGTTAACTGCTGTTTATTGGGTTTGGACTCATAGTGACCCTGTATAGGGTTTCCAAGGAGCAGCTGGAACCACCACCTTGCAGTTCAAATTGACCTTGTGGTCCAGTGCTTATCTTACAGCACCACACCAAGACCATTAGATGAACCATTAAGATGCTTAAAAGCTGAGTTTATATATTATAAAAATATTTAGGGCACATGTACTTAAATGTTTATTTAATGTGATATTTAGATGAAGTTAAGGACAGTGATGATGAACACTTGGGGCCTTTCTCAATGGTTCAATAGTCAGATGGATGTCATTAACTCTATATGCCCCAGTTAAGCTCCTTAAAATTAAAAATAATTTCATGATTCTCTAACTTTAAAACTGTGTAAGTCAGCAATTGACAATCAGTGGGTTGGTAGATTAAATATAAAAATTATTTTTGAGAGGAAGGTGTGGAGGGTTTTGGGTTGAAACACAGATCTGGATTTAAATAGAAGCTCTGCTCCATGGTTTATTGTGTGACTCTAGGTGACTAAGGACCTCTGGTAGCATAGTGGTTACATATCGGGCTGCAAACCTTAAGGTCAGCAGTTCGAAATTACCAGCTATTCCGCTGGAGAAAGATGAGGCTTTCTGCTCCTGTAAAGATTTATAGCCTCGGAAACCCTGTACAGGGTTGCTATGAGTCGGTTCCAACTCCATGGCACATAACGAACCCTAACATAGGTTACTATCCTTTCTGAAAAACTCACTCACAAAATAGCCTTAATAATAAATCACAACTGATTAATTCATCTGGATTCCAGGTATGACACTGTAGGACAAGCTCTGAACTGTGAGCCAAAAAGTCAGTGATTCAGACACACCAGCTGTTCTTCAGAAATCCTGTACGTGGTCACTATGAGTTAGAATTGACTCGACAGCACTTACCGACAACAAGAATTCATTTGGTTGTATTGATTAAATGAGATGATAGAAGTCAATTATAATGTGCACACTGCCTAACAGGGTAGCATCAAGTTGCTTTGACTCATAGCAGCTCTACAGACAACAGAAGGGAACACTGCCTAGTGTGGGATTGTATGTTTGAGTCCCTTGTCACTGTCAGTATAGGTGATTAGAAACCATTGGTGTGGGGGCTGGATAGTAGTGAGGAGAATGAGGGTCAGGGTTAAGACTATGGCTAGGTCTTGGCTAGGTCTAGACTTTCATTTATTCTTAGGATTATGGTGAAGACTATAGTTAGTGTTAGAGGTAACGTTTAGGCTAGGGCTAGGGGTAAGGTGTGGTCTAATTTTGAGGGTTACAGTTAGGTTTATTTGTTTTTTTCTTTAAATCTATTTGATTTTGTCTTCATTTGGAAGATCTGTAACTGGATGATTCTCTCTTTGCTTTTTTGTTGGTGGTGTTGTCATTACCATCTCTCTCTCTGGCTCTCTCTTTACTTCATGTATTTCTATATCTGGGTTGATTCTAGGTGATGTCTTCATGCATGTCAGTCTCAGGTGTTCTCTGTTGTTGATTCTCTCTGTCCACATAACTCCCTTAGTGTTTTTTGTGAGATTGCTCTGTTTTTTACAAATTCTCCCAATTTCTGTGTGTCTGTAAATGACCTAATTTCACCATCATATTTGATGGACAGGTTTTCTGGATCTATGGTTCTTAGTTGGCAATTTGTTTCTTTCGGGGTTTCATATATATGTCTATCTGTTGTCTTCCTGCCTGCCTGGTCTCTGAGAAATCAGAGATTAGTCTTATTAGTTCTCTTTGTAAGTAATTTTTCTCTTTTTCCTGAGCTGCTTTCAGGATTCTATGGTTTTGAGAAGTGTAATTTTAATACATCTTGCTGTTTTTATTTTGGGGGTCTCTCCTGCTTGAAATTCATTCTGCTTCTTGAATGACTATCTTCTCATCTTTCATTGCTGTTAAGGACGTTTTCTTCCAACAAGTCTTAGACAGTGTTCTATGGGTTTGTTGTGTGTGTGTGTGTGTGTGTGTGTGTGTTTGAGGGGTAGGGTTTGTCTCTTCCTGTTATGGCATTCCTCACAATTAAGGTATATCTTTTGATAGTGTCCCATATAAATGTAGCCTTTCTTCAGATTTTATTTATTTATTTTTTTGGTGGGGGGAGCTTATTTCTGATTGTTTCTTTTTGTTGTTGTTAAGAGCTATATAGATTCAGTTCTCACCCATAGCAACCCTGCATAGGGTTTCCAAGGAGCAGCTAGAGAGTCTGAACTACTGACCGACCTTTCAGACAAGTACTTTTCCTTCAAGCTCAGTAATTCGGCTCCCCCTACTGATTCAATTTTATTTCTTTGCCCTCTCCATGTATTATCTATTTCTGAAGCGTTAGTATTAATCTTCTGGCTTTCTAATCACTTATTTTGTATGATTCCCATTTTTAAAATTAATTTGTCAATTTGTTTCCTGATATTTTTCAGAGTTTTATCTATGGTTTCTTTTATTTAATCTGGAACTTTTTTGTTGTTGTTTTTTGTTTTTATCTTTCTTTCAATCCATTGAAGTTGCCTAATTAGCATTCTTTTAAATTCCTTATCAGGTAGTTTTGATACCATTCCTGGTGTATTTTGGTGATGTGTTTGAGGCACTCTGTCTGGTTTCTTTATGTAAATTGAAATTGATTGTTTTCTCTAAGGTTTTGTGGTATTGTATTTATGTTTAGTCGATGGCTTGTGTATTGCTGTGTTCTCAGGCACTCACCCACCTGTCTCCTTGTGGATGTGGCAGAGACTGGAAGTGTGAATGCAGTTGTTAGTTCTCTGTTCGCTGTTTGTGTAGCATAGTTCAGGGTGAGTTCACTCACCTCCCAGGAGCAGGGAAGCAATACCCAGCACCTGACCTCAGGCAAAGCAAAGGCTGTGCAAGAGGAGGTGCCACTGGCTTCTGAGTTGGTAAGGATAGGGACTGTTAGTATCCCCGTCTACTAGGAGAGAATGGGAAAGGAACAAGGGAGAACTGACTACCTAGCTGCCACCCTTCATCTGCATCCTGTGTCCATGGGCTGCTGTATCAACAGTTGGTCACAGAAACTTAAGATAGCCACACTGTTCCACACCAGCCCAGAGAACACATGTTTTCCTTCTGTCTCACTAGTCCTGTTCAGCTTCCTCTTCCAGTCTTCACTCAAACCAATCTCTGTCCTATCCTCTGATGTTTGGGGTCTCAGAATCACCATCTGTATCTCTTTTACTCATCTCCCATGTATTTGTTGCAGAAGCTCAGCTTATTGTATTTGCTTACTCCATCATCTTACCCAGACCTTACAAATACTTCTTCAGTACCTACTATTATCTGTTCTGGATGCTCGGTGTGTTTTGATAAATAAAATATACAAAAATCCCTGTCTTCATAAGCACTTTGAGCATAATACTCTGTCCTGTGTTCACAAGTTTTTCTCATGTGTAACAATTAACATCCAAAGCTACCATTTTATTTCTTGCAAATCAGAATTCTTTCAAATTTCCATTGGTTTGGTTAAAGTTAGGTTTAGGTAGTAGTAACTCTTAACAGTTTCTCTTTTACTCTATGATGAAATGCTTTGCTGTTGTTATTGTTAAGTGTCATCGAGGCGGTTCTGACCCACTGTAACCCTGTATAGAGTTTCCGAGGAGCAGCTGGTAAGCTTGAACCACCAACCTTGCAGATCAAGCTGACTTTGCAATCCAGTGCATTAACTCACAACAAAATGTTTAGGATGCCTCAACTGTCACATTTTCATGATCAAATTTTATAATTAAGACAGACGAAACTCACCTCTCATTCACTATTCATTGTTAAAGTGCTTTGCACTATGAGATTGTTTTTACATGCATATGCCTTTGTACAATCCATAAAATTAATTTTTACTGTAGCCTGTCTTTTCATTTAAGTTTGGCATACCATAAAACATTTTAATGTCTAAGTAGATATTTTTGACTCTTGTAATGGATTACTTACCTTCTAATGTCAACATTAAAAATAACAATAATAATAATAAATGCCTAGTTAGCCCCTCTTTACAGAAGCTAGCACCATTATTGAATAAATAGAATAAAAATTTAAATATCGGGTTGTGACTAATATAAAAATCTTCTTTATCAGCAAAAGTACCACTCTATAAAATTCCATTTGAAGAGTTTGAGAATTTTAAAATGCATTTGCCTTTTTTATATTTTTAAGCTGACTTTAAAACCATATGTGGAAATATTCCTGGATTCACCTTTGATATTCATACAGGAAAAGCTGTTGGTGAGTTTTTGCAGATTATGTCTGTTTTAGTGTCTATACATAGCATTTTGTAAAAATCTATTCAGTGTTTCAAAAATGCAAGTGTACTACAAAAAAATACTTGTCTGAAAGAGAACTAAGACACTTAAGATTCTAACTAAGTATTGGTTATACTTGATATTATTGGTAGTATTCCATTAGCTTAACCTGTGGATTGAATTATAATAATTACATGACAATGTTAAGATTTTATACATACAAGCTAAAACTTTAATATTCTTTTTCATACATAGTCTATTATTAAAAAGTCACTTGATTAGCCTTTAGTTGCTATTCTCATACATATGTTTTTAAGTTTTTGGTGTCTTTTCACAGTGCCCCTTTTTTACTGGCCTAATTATGAACATTCAGAATTATCATTTTTATAAATTCTTTCTGAATGTACATTTTATTGTTCACGCTACTTGTTTCTTCCTTAAAGAATCAGTAAACAATATAATTTTTAAGTCTTCAATTATCAGTGCAAACATAATAAAATACAGAACATTAAGAAAGCTCGCTTTCATTGTCAGATGAATAGTGATAATATGGTAGTCTTGGCAAGTAACTTCAAGAAGTGGTTTATTCCTAGGAAGTTCATTTGCTACACTGACACTTACGTAATTTGATATAGTTTATTGGCCACTTAAATTTTTCTGTCACTCTAGATAGGAATGAACCTATGGTTTCTGCTTCCATAAACAACAGAATCATTTATACCAGCTTATAGGTGTATTTTTTGCGGCACGGAATGTGTCTTCTCAGTCACAGAATTAATTCTCAAAGTTATATGGTAAATACATTAAGCAAAACCACATATATCTGATCAAATCTGTTCAATTTCAGACATTGATGAATGTAAAGAGATCCCAGGCATTTGTGCAAATGGTGTGTGCATTAACCAGATTGGCAGCTTCCGCTGTGAATGTCCTACAGGATTCAGTTACAATGACTTGCTCTTAGTATGTGAAGGTAATCTGAATCAACTGTGTCCCTGATCCTAAAAAGCTGGGCATACATACATTGGTTAAAGACTGTTTGGGATGTTTACTATTTAGGAGTTGGTCATCAAAGTGGGTAAGCTAATGTAATCCTAATGCAATACTGAACAACTTTCAAGAATGTAACTGCTGCTTTTTCAGACATTGATGAGTGCAGCAATGGTGATAATCTCTGCCAGCGAAACGCAGACTGCATCAACAGTCCCGGCAGTTACCGTTGTGAATGTGCTGCAGGGTTCAAGCTTTCACCCAACGGGGCCTGTGTAGGTAAGAAATGAACCAACTCATTCAGATTTCCTATGTGTCTATGAAAATGTTGTGTTATATATATTTTATCACAATTGAAAAAAAAAAAAGACATGCCTTTGCCTTGCTATATGTATAGGGTCTCGATGAGTCGGTACTGACTTGATGGCACCTAACAACAATAACATGCTTTGCTGAGACCTTGTGTGGCCCTGTAGGATAAGTACTGGACTGCTAACCACAAGGTTGGCATTTCAGACCCACCAAACGCTCCTTGGAAACTCTATACAGAATCACTATGAGTCAACCAACTTGACGGCACAAAACAACATGCTTTGCTATCAGAAATCATTTTCAGACTATAATTTGAAAAAGTATTGTAACTAAATGTATCTAGTCATATTGAACCTATTTCAACACATTCTTTAGATAATTATATTTTTAAAAAAGGAGGTCTCTCAAATGGATTTTCTTTAGATGGGACTTAAAATATTGTCCTTGAGATAGCAATCAAAACATAAAAATTTCATGATTACAAAAAAAAGGAGAGAGAGATTTAGATGCTTTAAAGCCTTGCTTATTTTGATCCAGCTGTTGTTATGGTTCATTTTTGGTCTGTCTTTAATAATTAATAGCAGATTATAGAAACATGTCTGTGAAAAATTAAAGAATCTTAATAAAAAACAGCTATGTGTAACATGTGTTTTATTTTTTTTGTTGTTTTAGATCGCAACGAATGTTTAGAAATTCCTAATGTTTGCAGTCATGGCTTGTGTGTTGATTTGCAAGGAAGTTACCAGTGTATCTGCCACAATGGGTTTAAGGCTTCCCAGGACCAGACCATGTGCATGGGTAAGGACATTCGATTCTAGGGACTGAAACGGAGCTGAGACTCTAGAATAATATTCATTCCATCTCTGTCTGAGACAATTCTGCAAGAATTTCGCTATGTTAAACTGTCGAAGGTGTTATTCAATGCAAAATGTGATCACAGGAACATACCACATTGTGGTCTTCAGTTCAGGGTTTCCCAAATTTTTTGCCCCAAATGACTTTGACATGTTTGACATGCACTCTGGGACACTTGGGGTTCTGTAGTGCCAGCTGCCCAGTACCCTTTTAGGTCCCCATTTAAAACAGTATTTGGGCTTACAAGTTAGTAGTAAGAATAATAGTACTGAAATGGATGCCTATATGTTGTTTACACAAATCATTGAATACATAGAATTTTCCTATAGCTTTAATGTTTTATCTCTTAAAAATAATTAGAAGGAAATATGTCAAAACTGATTGAAAATGCACAGTAATGTAACAGTTTAAACCAAATAAAACCCACTGCAATGAAAGCAATAATAAGCCAGTAACCAGTTTCATCAAGTTGATTCTGACTCTTGTCCATACTATGTGTGTCACAGTAGAATTGCATTCCATAGGTTTTCAGTGGAGTGTTGATGTTGTTGTGCCATTGAGTCAGTTCACAAATTTGCAACAGGTTCTCAAGAGCAGCTGGTGCTCAGTTAATGCTTGATGAGCTATTGATTAATAAGATTTGGAAGGAGATGGACTTGGGGCTGGGACCAAGCATAACTCATTAAATCTGATGTCAACAATGAGCTCTGCCTCTGCTAAGGGACTTCTCTGTGCATTACACATGAAGGGTGAAAATTGAATTGAACACTTGGCTGTTTGTAATTCCACACTTCGATTAACAGTTGAAATGTGGAATGTACAAAGTATGAATCTAGAAAAATTGGAAGTTGAAAAATGAAATGTAATGAAGTTAAGATTGATATTCTAGACATTTGTGAACTGAAATGCACTGGTATTGGCCAGATTGAATCTAAAAGTCCTGTGGGTTACTATAATGGGAACAGCACATTCAAGAGGAATGGTATTGCATTCATCAAAAAGAACTTAATCAAGATCTGTCTTGAAGTACAATGCTGTCTGATATAGGCAGGATAATACCCATCCTGACGTGGTGCTATAGGATTAGCACTAGATTGAGAACCCCACGAAGTTTGCAGTTCAAACCTTTCTGCTGCTCCTTGGAAACCTATTACAGGGTTGCTATGAATCAGAACCAACTTGATAGCACTTAACAACAACAAGAAAGACAAGTTAACACCACTATTATTCAGATTTACTCACCAAACATTAAAGTCAATGATGATGACATTGAAGAATTCTACCAACTTCTTTAGTCTGAAATCATCAAACATGTAATCAAGATGCATTGATAATTATTGGTGATTAGAATGTGAAAATTGGAAGCAAAGAGGAATGATCAGTATTTGGAAAATATGTCCTTGGTGATAGAAATGATGCTGGAAATGCATGATAGAATTTTGCAAGACCAATGACTTCTTCATTGCAAATATCTTTTTAAAACATAAAAGTCTTAAAATAACTTTTTAAAACATAAAAGGTTTATACACATGGACTTCAACAGTTGAAATACACAGAAATCAAATTGACTACATCTGTGGGAAGAGATGGTGGAGAAGCTCAATATCATCAGCCAAAACAAGGTCACGGGCAGACTGGAACATACCATCAAATGAGCTCATATGCAAGTTTAGTCTGAAGCTGAAGAAAATTAAAACAAGTCCATGAGAGCCAAAATATGAAATTGAATAGATCCTATCTGAATTTAGAAACCGTCTCTGGAACAGATTTGATGCATTAGATACTAATGACCAAAGACCAGAAAAGTTGTGGGATGACATCAAGAAAGGAAGAAAACAAAAGGTCATTAAAAAGACAGAAAATACTAAAATTGGATGTCAGAAGAGACTCTGAAACTTGCTTTTGAGTGTAGAGATGCTAAAATGAATGGAAGAAATTAAGTAAAAGAGCTGAACAGAAACATTCAAAGGACAGCTCTAAAAGACAAAGTCAAGTACTGTACTAAAATGTAACAAGATGGACTGACATAGTGGCAGCAGCAGTGGACTCAAATATAACAAGTGTGAGGATGGCGTAGGACTGGGCAGTGTTTTGTTCTGTTGTGCAAAAGGTTGCTGTGAGTCGGAACCAACTTGACAGTCCCTAACAATGTATAATTACCATGTTCTCCATGTACAACAAGTTAGGACTGAACATCTACTTTTCTTTTGTTGTACACACCGACAGCAACATTATCAAAACATTTTCTTAGAATAAATCTTACAATTTTTTCTTCCTACATATTTCATATTATATATATTTTGACTTAAAAAACAAAACCCCCAAAAAACAAAAAAACACCAGAATAAACATTGCAAACAATAACAACTTTTTTAAACTACCAGTAGTTCCCTACCCACAACACTCAAAAATAAGGATCATTGAGTGGCTAGAATCCTTCAAGCTGTTTTTATTAATAGCATATTCTTCAGTTATGCAGAAATAAAGTATAAAATGTGTGACCACCCATTGGGATCGAGTTGTTACTAATGTGCTAACAGTTGAATTATGTAACTTGTCTTTGTAAGATTTTTTAAATTGTGTTGTTCATTACTTCTGACTAGTTGGTTTATGAGGTAAATCTCCAGCAATACCTTTTTAAATCTTCTTAAGAGTATTTCACAGATGTTCATTTATTTTTATTCTTTCTACTTGCCCAGTTCACATTTTATTATTAGAAAGCAGAACAAACACTGATGAAAATGATGGAAATATTTTCTGTGTTGAAAATTGGTAATATGTTAGGTTTAACAGAAACCAACTCGCTACAGCAAATGCCTTTTGACTGATCCCCTAACTTATGTGAAAATCCAAATTCAAACTCAGTGGGTTGTAGGTAATAGGATTTACGTGCTCTTATTTTTACAAATATTCATTGCCTAGTTACTTAAATCCCTGGAGGTGAGGGCTTCAAATAGTAGTAAAGATACTAGCTATATAAATAATTAAGTTCTACAGATTTCACTACTACAGCACTAATTTCCTTTGTGACATTCCCCTATACAACAAGGAACACATAGAGAACTTAGTTGAGCCATTTGCAGCTTAAGATTTTCCCCTTTGACTTTTGCTACGATGATAGGAGAAGGGATAATTGTCCATTGTGGCACTGTGGGTTAATGCATTGGACTGTAAGGTCAGTTGGAACCACAAGGTCAACGGTTCAAGCTCACCAGCCGCTCCTCAAAAACCCTATACGGAGACCCTATGAGTTGGAACCAACTCTGTGGCACTTAAGAACAACATTGGTGGAGGAGTCCTGCTATAGGGCTGTTGGATAAGCACTGTCCCACTAACCATGAGGTCAGCAGTTCAAACCCATCATCCACTCCTTGGAAACCTTATACAGACAGGGTCGCTATGAGTCGAAACCAACTTGAAGGCACGTACCAACAACAAATATGTTTGTTGGAAGGGAAACAGCATCTGACTCTGTTTATGTGAATTTTCTAAGAATGCCTGTTTGTACATGCTTTTCTTATCTACATTCTCTGAGATGGAGTATAATTTGTGAAAAAAAACAAAACAAAAAAATCAGAAATTTATGGTACTGAAATTCACATGTAGAAAATCTACCCAAATCATAACAATTCTTCATGATAAAAGTCAGTCAAATGTTTTGATAACACCTCTCTTAAACTGTGCTTCCTTTCTAAGGAATGCTGTTGTTGTTGTTAAGAGCCATCGAGTCAGTTCCGACCCATAGCGACCCTGTATAGGGTTTCCAAGGAGCAGCTGGTGAGCTTGAACCACCGACCTTGCAGTTCAAACAGCTTTACAGTCTGGTGCGTTAACCCACAGCACCACAATTTTGACCCCGCTGTATAGTTTTCAGCAACCTGCAAATTTTAGTTTGTCTGCTCTCTCATATATTTTAAATATTTTCTAAAGTATTTTAGAAGGCTAATAATATTGAGTTCTAATAAACTTCTCATTTAGAGTCTTCTAAGTCCTGGCACTGTAGGATAAGCACAGGACCACAAGGTCTTTTTGAACTATAAAGTCATCGGTACAGACTCGTCAGTCGCTTCTCAGAAACCCTGTACAGAGAGTCACTTTTATAAGTCAGAACCGACTCAGAAGTACTTAACAATACCAAGTCATAACACTAAGAAAATTAGAATTTATCTTTGTTTTGCTAATCAAATTGATGGAGGTAAATTTCTAAAGGAGTGTCTATAGTGATTAATAGCAAAAAAAAATGGTTTTAGTGTTTCAGAAGATGGGTTTTCTTACGGTGGGCAAGTGATCATGTTCATTAAAATATCTCCTTCTAAGGTGATACTTATTAGCCTAGTTCTGCATACCGTTTCGTGCATGACTAAGTAACTTGTACTTATAATTGTTTTATTTGAATTTTTAGGTAACTCATAATTATTGTCCTCAAATAAAAGTGAATTTCTAGAATTCCACAAGACAAATCTAGTATCAATGCTAAAAAAAAAACAACAACAATAATATGTATATAAACAGTTAACATAGACTTGAGTTTCTGATTTAATTCCTTTGAGCCAATGTGTCTTTACAGATGTTGACGAGTGTGAGAGGCATCCATGTGGAAATGGAACTTGTAAAAACACCGTTGGATCCTATAACTGTCTTTGCTACCCTGGGTTTGAACTCACTCATAATAATGATTGCCTGGGTAAGTAATTCAGTCAGTTCTGGGTTGCTCTATTTTATGTTCACACAATAAAACAGTCAAACTGAAAAACAAAAGATACATTTCTCAGTAAACTTAAAAACTGCTTTACAATATTGTTTTAAATTATTTCACTTGTATTATATATTTTATTATGAAATTTGCAAGTGTATGACAAAAGGTATGCTATATAGATGTTGTTGTTGCTAGGTGCAATTGAGTTGGTACCAATTCATTGTGACCCTATGCACAACAGAATGAAACACTTCCACTCCCAAGCCAATTTCACTTGAGCCCATTGATGCTGCCACTTTGCCAATCCGTTTCGCTGGGGGTCTTCCTCTTTTTCTCTGACCCTCCACCTTACCAAACATGATATCCTTCTCCAGGGACTGGTCCCTCCTGACAATATGTCTGAAGTATGAGAGATGAAGTTTAGCCTTCCTGGCCTCCAACAAGCAAACTCTAGCTGCACTTCTTCCAACACAGACCTGTTTGTTCTTTTGGCAGCCCATGGTACTTTTAATATATAGATAGCATTGAGTAATTAAAGCCAGGGCTCTTGGTGTGGCACTGGAGGATGAGCCACTGGACTGCAAACCACAAGGTTGGGGGGTCAGACTCACCAGCTGCTCCTCTGAAATGCTATACATGGTTGCTGTGAGTCAGGACCGACTTAATAGCAATTAACAGCTACAATTAAAGTCATAGTATTAGACTAAATGCTCACAAAAATAGTTTGCTATATTCAACGCTTTTGTTAATTAATTCAGTTGAAAAGATGTGTCAGATTATAGTTATTTTATTGGGGCTACTTTGTGATTCAGGGTATTTTTCCTTCTTAGATGGCATCAAAGGTAGATCAGTCTTTGTTTCAGTGATATTTACAAACATCTCATGTAGATTTATTTTTGTTTTATATTCAAATAATACTGGAAGTTTACAACTTATGAATGTGTTGTCTTGGAAATTCATATTAAATTAGATTTTGGAGCCAGGGGTGACTTTTTCCACAAAAACATTGCATGGTGAGATTTCCAAGTCAGTGCTCAGAAACCTATTTGTAAATTTGCATAGGAAAATAACACTGTCTCCGAATCATTCAAGGTTTTAACCTTTGCCCCACACTAACATACACATGATTGAAATGAGAATGAATGCGACGGGTTCCTGAAGTTCATAGAGAACATCATAAGAGAGGTGAAACAAGTGCACAGTTATTTCTTGTTTGCCAAGGTGCCAGGCACTTTGCTAGATGCTTTACAGTTTTAATTTCTTTTAGTGTATGTGATTCAGTGACTCACATGAAAGTAAATCAGATTTTCAACCACTGTGGGTCCTTTATAGCCACTCTATCTTCAAGTTTAATCCAACAGGTGTGCTTCCCAGTACATTCTTTATGCTTCACAGTTCTGTAGATGTGAAAAATGTTCAGTTGGACATTTTATTCTACCATCACCTTGTTGGCTGTTGTCTCTCAGATGCCTTGTATAGTCAGATACAAATACACCTCTGGTCAAAGTACAGCCTCCATACAACCCAGAAAATTACTCATATATAATTCGCCCTAAACTTAACTGAGCATCTAATCCCCTTTGTTTTCAAATCTGTACTGTCAGCAAAATATGAATCTAGAACTTTTAAAAGTATAATTGACCCTTCTGTTTTTAATATTTTTGGTTATTTTTTTAATATATTCAGTCTATCTCCAAGTAATCTGCAAACTAGGCAATCACTTTAAATCCCATATTATCCCTTGCCTCTGGGAAAAGATATTTTTTTCAGCTGTAAGGAATGGAAAACATGACCTTACACCATCCACTTTACTTTGTTGCAAATAGATGTTATGTTAATATCAGAAAGGTGTTTGAAAACAGTGGTGTTCTAGGTGCCTTTATTAGTTACATGATCTAAATGTGTTCATGAGGAACTGTCATATAAGTTTTTTGCCAGTGCACACCAATAAACATGTTTTCATGTTGAAAGTTGTGAAGCAATGTCACACAAGAGCACTCTCTGAAAAGCGTCCTCTTATTTACAGATATAGATGAGTGCAGTTCCTTCTTTGGTCAAGTATGCAGAAATGGACGGTGTTTTAATGAAATTGGCTCTTTCAAGTGTTTGTGTAATGAAGGTTATGAACTTACTCCAGATGGCAAAAACTGTATAGGTGAGTAAATAAAAAACAATATTGACTTAAAGAATGAATATGGAGAGGGCGGCTTAGGTTAGTTTTGTTAAATAATAATGAGAATCATCCCATTAGGGATTCATTCACATTTCATTTGGTCATCAGACTATATACCCTAGACAAGGTTTGAGAATAATTTTGGTACAAGGTATACATCATGAGCTAACGTTTGGAATGGTTCACAGGTGTATTTCTACCAAGGACAGAACTTGAGTAGATGCATGTCTCAACAAAAGATGGCAAAGGACACAAATCAAGAAAAGTGACCTTTTGCCAAATGAAAAATATCTAAGATGTAAGAAGAGTGTATCAGGGCAAATATTTGTCTGTGAGGACCCTGCGTATCACAGGCCTTGAATTGAATTCACAGTATTATTATGTGGCAGACAGATAAAGCTATGCAACATGTTTGAATCATATTATCCTCTCTTTTCTCTTGAAAGATACAAATGAGTGTGTGGCTCTTCCTGGCTCTTGTTCTCCTGGTACCTGTCAAAATTTGGAAGGATCCTTCAGGTGCATCTGTCCACCAGGGTATGAAGTAAAAAGTGAGAACTGTATCGGTAAGGCTTAACATTTATTATTAAAGCCCACAAGCTGTTCAATGTAATAAAATTTGGTCCAGACTCTATGGGAATCAACTAAATCCCAGCCACTGAAAGTGTGCTGGCCCAAGGAATTGGATCTATATATGCATATAACTGCCACCGTCTGTTTTAGTGAGCCCTCAGAAATGATTTGAACGCGGAGTCGTGGGAATAAAGAATTTAAAAGATGTGGGATTTTTTTCATTAACAGAAATCTTATGCTACTCAAAGAATTTTCAGGGTACTCTAATCCTTTTTCCAAATGTCAACAGAGACTTTCTAATGAGTTTTAAAGCATGTCTACAAAAATTGTAATCTTTGGCCACCAACTTTAAAACCACTGTTAAAGGTGTCTCAGAAATGTGAAGCAGAAAATCTGGACAATGCTATTCAGGCATTTTGCTCTTCTGTGAAGGCCTCATGTCAAAACAGAAAATATTAATCCTTATGTCATAACAGATGGTTTTTTGCTGAAACTCTTCCCATGCACAAAAACACTGAAACCACATCAAAAGAGGGTCCCAGAATTTCCTGGTGGACACAGCGAAGGCACACCTTTTTACAGTTCACTTTATTTCAGTTTTGTACAAATTATTTTTCACTGCCTCATTGAAATTCAGAAGCACCACCATCTCAGTGTGGTTTTTCCAACAGGAAAGGATTGCTATGGGGTTTGCCTTTGAATTCTCACATAATTTGTTATGTTCATGTAAAAAAAAAAAAATTCTACCCTCCTTGGCCAGATTCCACCTAAACGTGTAGGTTTACCTCTGTTCAAATTTGAGAGTTGGAGTTATATAGACAGGTCTCAGGGAAACTGTTTACATCTTACAATTTTAATTAGTTTTCAGGCAATATAGTTAAATATACCTAGACATTCAGACTTGATCACAGGATTTTTTCCATGTCTGATTTGCCAAGTTTATATTATAAAGTTGTGTAGTGGTTTTATAATTGAAAAACTAATTAAAAAATCATACTAGATTCATCTTAGAAAGTTTCTTTAAAAGTTTAAAGCTCTACATTTTATTTTCTCTGTGTTTACTCTTGATGCCTTGTTGTCACCATGATCCATCCCTTTAAGGAGCAAAAATAACAGGGGTGCATTAGTCTCAAAGAAGGAAATAGAAATACATACAAGGACCTTCAAAAGTTCTTGGAAGAATTCCATCTCTTTTAATTCAATTTTTCCATTAAATTTTTTGAAACTCCTCATATGCTTCTTTGGATCAGATATACTCAGCTGTGTTTTGTTTTCTTAGTGAATCAATCTATGGACTTATTTATGTTTTAGTGAATTTCAAATTATTTCCCTTACCATTGTTCAGCAGTACCATTATTTTTGCTCTTCAAGTTACTTTTTAATTAACTTCACCTAGAATCTCATCTACCAGTTTTTCTCAGATGAAATGCTTCCTCACATGGCACATTTACTCATAAGCTTATATATGTATTTGGGTACATACACACACACAACTTCATCACTACATACAGTGGACATTACAGTGAATACTTGGCACCTTTCTTGGTGCTGAAAATATAAAATTCCAGTCTCTGACTTCAGGTCAAACTTCCTACCGAATGGAAGAGACTTATTTGTGTCTAGCATGTTTTGGAAAGATGTCTTTTCAGCACAGTGAAACACTGTAATGGAGATATGTTTAGAATATGAGAACACAGTAGAAGGCAGTGAATGAGGAGTATAGTCTTGAGAGGGTGGCATGTCAAGAAACTCATCACAATAGGTCCGTGACATTCTACGTGACACTCCAGTTGGCACATTGGTTAGTACTGAGCTGCTAACTGAAAGGTTGCTGTTCTAGCTGTTTCCTAGGAGGAAGAGGTGGCAATCTACTTCTGTAAAGACTGCTGGTCGGTTCCGACTCACAGCGACCCTGCACAGGGTTTCCGAGGCTGTAAATCTTTACAGGAGCAGAACGCCTCATCTTTCTGCTGCGGAACAGCTGGTAGTTTCGAACTGCTGACCTTGCAGTTTGCAGCCCGATTCATAACCAGTACGCTACCAGAGCTAGCTTTGGAAACCCTATAGGGCAGTTCCACTCTGCCCTAGAGTCAGAATCAACAACAAGGGGTTTAGGTGGCTCTTAAATGATGGATATAAATTTACCAGTCAGAGGAAAGGGAACAGAGGAGGAGACCATTGGAAACACAGGAAACATGAGCAGGCCGTGGGGTGCTGAATGGACTGCGGGTCGTGTGGAGCCCTTGCAGGGGTTTTCAGAAGCAATGTGGTATGGCTCATTAAACAAAATCATGCAGGTATAAATTGAGAAGGTAGTAAACTTCTGACACTGCCCAAAGCTGTGGGTGCAGCAGTGAACTAGACAACCCAACATGCCCGGTCCTCTTAGAGATTTACTTCTAATACGCGTGCAATTCTATGGTTAAAAAGACTATATGAGGGAGCTTCAAAAAGGCCCCTGGAAAAATTCCAATCTAATTCCATTTTCCATGCACTTTTTGAAGCCTCTTATAAAACCTAATATGGTTTTTTCCCCCCGTTAGGACACAACCCTTTGCATAAGTATTTTCCATGGAAAGAAATGGTTAAAAATCATTGGTTCTGAATCCTTATACAAATTCCAAGGCACCATTTTGAGGTGTGAGGAAAGGGGATGCTGAGATTCTCAAAATATGTCCCAGTCTTCCACCTTCCACAGGCCCAGGTTTTGAAATATGACAGTTATAATCAGATGTGAGTTTTAGAAAGATGATTCTGGTAGGATGCCAAAAGAAGAAAAGGGAGATGCAGAAGTCATTTTAGAAGACTGAGCAACTCAGGTGACAATTCTAGGTGTTGAATGCACTGTGGAAATAGAATGGACAGGTTATGTGGCTCCTTGCATATGAAAGTTAAGGGGAAGGGCAAATAAGGAAGACTCCAGGGCCCCAACTTCAGGTTCAGAGAGGGGCATAGGGAAGGGGGTGAACCAGAAGTCATGTCGATGCTGCAATATTTGTGAGATGTGGAGCTGGTCCTGTTCGCTAGCTACATGGATGTATGTTGATACAGATCCATCTCGGAGAATAGAAGACAGAGTGAGAGTCTTAGCATATGGTACTGGTTAAAGGTGAATAGTGGCTATTGCTGTGTTGCTGTAGGATCAGCACTGGACTGCAAACCACAAGGTTATCAGTTCAAACCTACCAGCTGATCCTCTGAAACCCTGTACTGGGTCACTACAAGTCAGAACCGACTCCACGGCACTTCAAGACAACAACAATAAAAATAAAATAATCTCTGAATTTTGAAGCAGTAATAGTTTATTTCTAAAGAATGTTAGACATATACCTTAATGCAGTCTGTTGTTTTATATTAAATATGTATCTATCTTTTGGCTTAATGTATTTCATAATTTAACAACAACAACAAAAAAACCCACTATCGTCTAGTTGATTCTGACTCATACCTACCCTATAGGACGAAACTCCCCCATAGGATTTCCAATTTTTAAATTGTTATGGAAACAGTCTAACACATCTTTCTCCTGCAGAGCGACTTTATCATATACTGAATAATTTATTGATTTGATTAAATTAATACATGCTCCTGCTTTCTGCAGATATAAATGAATGTGATGAGGATCCCAACATCTGTCTTTTTGGTTCCTGCACCAATACTCCAGGGGGCTTCCAGTGCATCTGCCCACCTGGTTTTGTATTATCCGATAATGGACGGAGATGCTTTGGTGAGCTTTGGAATGCTGATCCTTTCTCATTGTTGGTCCTTAGTAATTGCAAAGCTGGGTAGGAAACCATCATGCTGTGGTAAATATATCACCTGTAAGTTTAAAATAGAGGTCTCAAATCTGTATGCCCTGGACATTTTTTAAAGGTTCTTTAAATTATTAGCACTGTCTTAACAATTTTTAATTTTTTTATATTAAAAGAAAAATTGTGGCCCTGATTTGCCATTTTCATTTTGTTGCTGACATTGCTTTTATTTCATACATTAGTATATGGTATACTTTTAGGGATTATTGCAAGTTTTGTTTTCTTTAAACTGTAATGTAACAATGAAGAAAGAAATCATTGTTATTTTTAGTCTGGCCTCTCAGATTTTCCAAGCCCATTGTAAAAATTATTCTTAAACATTTTAAGTTGTCAAATTTATAGACAGGTCAGTTTAAGTTGGCAAGTGAAATCAACAAGTGAGGATTCCCAGACCTCTTTTAACAGCTCGTTCATGTCATGTTCTGCCCAGGAGAAGATTTCTATTAGAAACATTGAGCTAGATTCCAATTATTTCGTTGTCTTAAATCATCTGTAAGGAGCCCTGCAATGTGTGCTTTCTTGACCAGATACCCGCCAGAGCTTCTGCTTCACAAATTTTGAAAATGGAAAGTGTTCTGTGCCCAAAGCTTTCAACACAACCAAAGCAAAATGCTGCTGTAGTAAAATGCCAGGAGAGGGCTGGGGTGACCCCTGCGAGCTGTGCCCCAAAGATGATGAAGGTACGAACAGTGTTTGAAGGGTTTCCAGTAGTTGGTTTGGGCATGTTCTTTAGGAATAGTTTGAGTATGAATGAATCCCCTCATGTATAAGAAGTTTTGATGGTTCGGTGAGCAGCCTACTTTGAGGAACTTTTTCAGTTTTTGTATACAACATGTGTAAGTGCAGGTAGAGTTATCCTAGGACTTGAATTTTCCTCCAAGCTTGTTATTACTTGCTTTCATAAATATAAAGTTGACAGGTGCAGGGCAGGAGGTACAAGGAGAAGATGAAAATTTTGTTCCACATTGCTATAGGAGTCCCACATGGGTATTACATCACAGGCTGTGACTCTCCTAACATTACATATGATTTCTACGAAGCTGACTCCACACAGGGACGGTTTGGGGGGAAGGTCCTATTGCAGCAGGAAGCAGAGAACACAGGTGAATTGTAGGTTAGATCCTAGCAAGCTCAGCACTGCCTTAGTCTTTAGGTTAGCAGTGGCTACTGTGTCTAATGGGCAGGGGGGTCCAGTCCATCTGGCTGTTCAGTGTTAATTGAGCAAACAGAAAGCAATGGGTGCTGGCAGCAGGTTCAGAGCTGGGAGCGCTCAGGTGGCTTTCTTGAAATGTTCTCAGTGTTAACTGTGAAAAGAAATCAGAAACATGAAGACTCTTGCACCAGACAGATTTGTGGAGGGGCAAGTAGTTTAATACAATTTAATGTATATTGTGATCAGCTCTTGAACTCTGTGATAGCTTAGACTCTCCATTGATGGCTATGTGTTTTTCTCTGTAGTTGCATTCCAGGATTTGTGTCCATATGGCCATGGAACTGTCCCCAGTCTTCATGATACACGTGAAGGTGGGGTTTGATATTCTCTTTTTCTATTTTCTTATATGAATGAGTTACTATATGGCTATTCTTTAAATCATGCTATTCATACTAAAATATATAGTATATTGTATCATATTATAAATTGTATTATGTACAAATAAATGCAAAATATATTGTAGACCATGTATTATATTTATCATAAGATAGAGCTGTGATATGTGCAATAACAATCCTTTGGTAAAATGTGTTTAAGAAAGGTTAATCTGTGTCACATGATACATACACTATTGGTGTCAGTTTTTGTATGTAGAAGTTCATTCATAGCAATCCTATTTTTTAGATGTCAATGAATGTCTTGAGAGCCCAGGAATTTGTTCCAATGGGCAGTGTATCAACACAGATGGCTCTTTCCGCTGTGAATGCCCCATGGGTTACAACCTTGATTACACAGGCGTGCGCTGTGTAGGTGAGTGTTGCTTCTCTGTTACACAATTTCAAAGATGCATTTATTTTTCATATTCATCAAAAGATATCTCAGATAACCTGGGTGGTGGTGGGATTTACAAAACCAGGATAAATAGCTGGTATCGGCTCTGTCTTTGCCCATCTCATATTTTCAATCCAAACGGACTTCAGCCCAGTCTCTGCTTTCAAACCCATGAACAAATTCTGATGTGACTATTGTCGTTGCTAAGTGCCGTTGAGTCAGTTCTGACTCATAGCAACCCCGTATCGGGTTTCCAAGGAGCAGCTGGTGGTTTTGAACTGCCAACCTTGTGGTTTACAGTCCAGTTCATCATATTATAAATTGTATAATATACAAATAAGTATATAATATGCTGTTCCTACAGCAGCACATGCCCAAATTCACTAGTTGACGGGTAGAGACCAGTTTTACTTTTTGACTCTCCATGCCTACTTTTTTAGCAAAAGGCCACATCCCTTGTCTGGACTTGTAGTCTGCACAACATGCTTGTCTGGGGCTCTGAGCATTGCACACTGGATCCACCAGGCAGAGGAGGGTACAGGAATTAAGTGTGCCCTTCACCAGTCCTGGAAATGTATAAAGTATCTTGTTGTTATGTGCTGTGGAGTCGGTTCCAACTCATAGTGACCCTGTACAGGGTTTCTGAGGCTGTGAATCTTTATGGAAGCAGAAAGCCTCATCTTTCTCCCGTGGAACAGCTGGTAGTTTCAAATTGCTGACCCTGAGGTTCGCAGCCCAATTCGTAACCACTACGCTACCAGAGCTCCTTTAAAGCAAAGCTTCTCCACACATTGTGGCACTTCCTTGTTCTTTTTCAGATACTGATGAGTGTTCAATTGGCAATCCCTGTGGAAATGGTACGTGCACCAATGTGATTGGGAGTTTCGAATGCAATTGCAATGATGGCTTTGAGCCTGGCCCCATGATGAACTGTGAAGGTATGTGATCCTTTCCTTAAAAATGATTCCTTTTTGTTATAAAGGATTTTTTTTATATAAGCATCTCAGTTTTATGTTATCTGTTCTGAGGGCAGTCATAGTCATTATATTTTCCTTTCCTGTCTCTTCTGTATGTTGATTAACTCTGGATTAAACCATTTATGTGCCGTGGAGTCGGTTCCGACTCATAGTGACCTTGTACAGGGTTTCCAAGGCTGTAAATCTTTACGGGAGCAGAAAGCTTCATCTTTCTCCTGCGGAACAGCTGGTAGTTTCGAACTGCTGACCCTGAGGTTCGCAGCCCGATTCGTAACCACTACGCTACCAGAGCTCCTTGGATTAAACCATAGATATTGTGAATATAGTCTAGAATCAGTTATAGTATTCCAAAGAATGTTGCAGCTTTTGGGTGGGTGTGTGTGTGTAGGCAGTTAACATGGGTAGGCTGTCATGCCTGTAGTGGGACATGGCTTGGATTTCAGTTCTGTTTTGTAAGCTGTAGTTGCTATCTTCTTTGATTTTTGTCCCATAGATGCATGGTGCAACCAGCAGTTTGGGCTTAGTTTATGCAAAATTTAGTGTTTCTCCTTCTCTGGCCCTCTCCTTTGCAGTTTTCCCTTCTTACTTTAGCTGCTCTGGTTGACCCCAGGACTCCCTCTCCTGGTTCCTCTAGACAGAAGATTAGAAAGATTTCTATCAGTGATTTAGCTGCAGCTGCTGTCAGGCTAATTAATATAAAAGGGGGAAGAAAAAGTGGAGGGGATTAATTTACTCCTTCCTGGTTCCTTACTCCATTTCAACTTATTAGTGAAAACAGCCTGTTATTTGTTTCGTGTCCAGATTACTCAGATAGTTGTTTTGATATTTTGACCAGAGTTTATAACTACTGTTTGTGTGTCAAACCATAGTCCTTCATATTACCAGAAGCTCTGTTATCACCTGTGACCTCCAAATAAAATCTTTGGTGATTATGTAAACAAATTATTAGAACTCTAGGCTGAGTCTAGAGAAATGCCTGCCTATTTCTTTGACCAGATATCAATGAATGTGCCCAGAACCCACTGTTGTGTGCGTTCCGCTGCATGAACACCTTTGGGTCCTATGAATGCACGTGCCCAGTTGGATATGCCTTAAGGGAAGACCAGAAGATGTGTAAAGGTAAGGTTACTCAAGTTGGAAAATCCAAACTTCACTGCCACCCTTGAAATATATTTTAAGGTTTTTATATTTCTTAGCTGCCTTCTTCTAGAACTTTACAAAAATACAAAAGGGCAGCATCTTGCCAATTAATTTGCCACATCTAGATATCATGACACTTGATGGTTCTTCCAACCAAGTCAAAGACAACATGGGTTGAGAACTTCACCATTATCACACTCTTAGACTCTTACTGAAGCAAAGATTGCCCTTTTCTGAACTCTCTTTATCATTAGGACCAGTGCTTGGAATGCTGATAAATCTGGAAATTAGCCAGCAGCTGAGAAAACCTGGCGTGGGTCCTCTTTTCCTTGTCACATAAATGTATTTCATCTTAAGAATACGATGACTAAAAATATTTAAGCTGTCGCCTGCCTCTGAGAGTTTTCTGTTTTTGTCTTTTTCCCATTAAAAATATTTTACAGATCTAGATGAATGTGCAGAAGGCCTACACGATTGTGAATCTAGAGGCATGATGTGTAAGAATCTGATTGGAACCTTCATGTGCATCTGCCCCCCTGGAATGGCCAGAAAACCTGATGGAGAAGGCTGTGTGGGTAAGACACATATGGAACTAAACACTTAGAAAGATACATCACGTTTAACAGAAAAAATAATTCCAGAGGTAATACTGACATTTGAGGTTACTGGTCTGAAGTGTATTTAACCTAATCTACAAATTAACTGTTTTTACAAAAGGGCAAATTCCTATATGTGTAGTAAAAATTCATTATAAAATGTATAAACGATCCATCAGATTATGATTGAATTTTTGTATATTTTCCTAAACCTATTAGATACTTTTTTCCAAATATACTGCTTTAGTAAATTTAAAAGGAAAAGAAAAAGACTTAAGTGTGCAATGGGTCATTCAAAAGCACTATTCATCTAAAATATGTAAACCTGAAAGTTAACCTAAACTCCTAAATCATATTATAGAGTAATATCTATCCCTCAAATCTAGCACAAAGTAAGCACGTATGGAAGGATGGAAAGAGACATTAATACTCATTCATTTTATTTATTTCTGTTTTTATTTGCACTTATTTGAATGTGTGTGTATATTCATAGCTTGTCTACTTAGTTCTTAGCAGTGTGTTCTAATATTTATGCATGGAAAATTCCTTATTTTTGTAAGTAGCTCAATTGTACACTGTCTTGTCATTGCACTTATGTGTATATTTGAATGGGGGAGGAGGTAGGCATTGTACTTGAGTTAAAAGACTAGATTCTTGGACTTGTATCTGCCATAAGAGAGGGTGACTTCAAAGTAGCTACATTCTCTTTGTGCCTCATTGGTTTCATCTATACAGTGAGAAACTTTGTCCCATAATTTAGGGATGGGAGAAGATACCTGTTCTAGCTCTAATATTCTATGATCCTACGAACTTAACTGTTTAAAGAAAAGACCCAAAGAAGGACTGTCCACTTGTACATTTTCATTTTTAAAAGATGCTACAAAACATGTCATTGTTAGTTGCCATCGAGTCAGCTCCAGTGCGTAGCGACCCTAGGCACAACAGAACAAAACACTGCCTGATCCTGTGCCATCCTTACAGTTGTTATGCTTGAGCTCATTGCTCCTGCCACTGTGCCAATCCATCTCATTAGAAGACTTGCTCTTTTTCACTGACTCTCCACCTTACTGAATATAATGTCGTTCTCCAGGAACTGCTCCCTATGCAAAGAACAAGAAGGAAAGTGTAGCCATCCAGGCTTCTAAGGATCGTTCTGGCTATACTTCTTTCTCATGCAGATTTGTTTGTTCTTCTGGGAGTCTATGGTAGTACTTTAATTGTCATCTCTAACACCATAACTCAAATGCACTCATTCTTCTACGGGTTTCCTTGTTTATCGTCTAACTTTCACATGCATTTGATTATTATTCTATGCCAGACAGCATTATATTTCAGTATAGATCTTGAAATGTTCTTTTTGATGATGAATGTGACACCATTCCTCTTTAATTTTTAGGTCCCAGCCTAGTAAACCACATGATTGTCAGATTCCAAAAGGCCAACACCAGTCCATTTTAGCTTACTAATGCTTAGGATTTCAATCTGTTATGCATTCCATTTCATATAATCCATGTTCCAATTATTAATGGATGTTTGCAGCTGTTTCTCCTCATTTTCAGTTGTACCTCATCCACAAAGGAAGGTCTCAAAAGCCTCACTCCATTCGCTTCAGTACAGTCAACTCTACTTGAGGAGGAAGCTCTTTCCCAGTCGTATTTTGAGGCTGTCCAACCTAAAGGGCTCATCTTGTGGCACAGTATCTGACAATGTTCTGCTGCTGTCCATAAAGTTTCCAGTGACTAAACACTCAGAAATAGTCCCCCTGGCCTTTTTCCTAGTCTGTGAAACCTGTCCACCATGAGTGACCCTGCTGGTATTTAAAGTACTGTGGTATAGTTTCCAGCGTCACAGCAGACAGATGATAAAATCTATCAGTATTGCATCTGTCAATATTAAAAGTCGAGACTTGAATTTTTTTCTTCACTTCTTTCAGCTTGAGAAATGCTGAGCAAGTTCTTCCCTTTTAGTTTTCTAACTCCAGGTCTTTGCACATTTCCTTAGAATACATATTGACTTCGTCTTCTTGAGCTGCCCTTTGAAATGTTCAGCTAAGCTTTTTTCTCATTTATTGCATCCACTTCTCTTAGCTTCTCTATGCTCAAAAGCAAGTTTCAGAGTCTCTTCTGGCATCCATTTTGGTCCTTTCTTTCCTTCCTGCCCTTTTAATGATCTTGGTTTTCTTCATGTATTTTGTTCTTGATGTCTTCCCCGAATTCTTCTGGCTTTCAGTCATTAGTGTCTAATGCATCACATTTGTTCTTTAGATGGTCTCTCAATTCATGCGGAATATATCCAGTATCATATTTTGGATCTCGTGGACTTAAATTTTCTTCAGCTATTAGGCAGAACTTGCATATGAGTCGTTCATGATCTTTTAAACAGTTTGCCCCCGGCCTTGTTTTGGTTGATGATACGGAGCTTTTCCAGCATCTCTTCCCACAGTTGTAGTCAGTTTGATTCCTGTGTCTGTATTAAATCTGGTGAAGTCCATGCATATAGTCATCTTTTATGATGTTTTAAATATATATGTGCAATAAATACATTATTGGCCTTGCAAAATTCTATCATGTATTCTCTGGCATAATTTTTAATAGGCCATATTTTCCAACTACTGATCCTTCCTCTTAATAGTTCCAATCACCAGTAGTTATCACTACATCTTTATTGCATGTTTGATTAATTTCAAACTAAAGAAGTTGGTTGAATTCTTTAATATTTTCATCAGTAGCTTTAGTGTTATTGAGTAAAATTGAATAATAGTGGTATTAACTGGTCTTCCTTTTAGGTTAATGGATATTGTCCTATCAGAGACAGCATTGTACTTCAAGATAGATCTTGATATATGCTCTTTTTGATGATGAATGTGATGTCATGTCCATTTTTCATTCCCAGAATAGTAAACCACATGATTGTCAGATTCAAAATGATCAGGACCAGTCTGTTTCAGCTAAACTAATGCATAGGATGGACTCCTGGTGTGGTGCTATAAGATAAGCACTGGGCTGCTAACCACAAGGTTGGCAGTTCAAACCCACCAGCTGCTCCTTGGAAACCCTATACAGGGTTACTATGAGTTGGAACCAAGTTGACTGTACTTAGGAACAACAACAATGCATAGAACACCAATCTTTATGCCTTTGATTTCATTTTTGACAACTTCCAATTTTCCTAAATTCATAACTTTCATACGTTCAGTGTTCCATTTATTAATGGATATTTACAGTTGTTTCTCCTCATTTTGAGTTGTGCCCCATCTGCAAATGAAAGTCCTGAAAGCTTTGCTCCATTCACATCATTATGGGCAAGTGTACTTTGAGGAGACCGCTCTTCCCTAGTTGGTATTTTCAGTGCCCTCCAATCTGACAATATTCTGGTGCTATTCAAAAGGTTTTCAATGGGTATCCATTCAGAAGTAATCCACCTCTCCTTCTTCCTGGACTATTTTAGTCTGGAAAGTCTGCTGAAACCTACCTGTCCACTTTGAGAGACCAGTGGCATAGCTTTCAGCATCACAGCAACATGCAAGCCACCACAACGAGACACTTCACACCCACTACGATGTCTGTTATCAAAGAATGAAAATAACAAGTGAAAAAATAACTGGTGAAGATGTGGAGAAATTGGAATCCAATTATAAATTGGTGCAACCCTGTGGCACACAGTGTGGCAGTTCCTCAAAGGCTAAATTTAGAAGCATCGATTGTTGTTAAGTGCCATCAAGTCAGTTCTGACTCATAGTGACCCTGTATAGCATTTCCAAGGAGCAACTGGTGGGTTTGAACTGCTGACTTTTTGGTTCACAGTCCAATGCTGATCTACATCAGCACAAATGACCCAGTAATTCTGGGGTTTGGGGCGTGCTGTTGTTTTGTTAAGTGCTGTAGTGTTAGTTACAACTCTTAGTAACCCCGTCTAAGGTTTCTGAGGTTGTAAATCTTTGTGGAAGCAGTTATGTCTCAGATCTTTCTCCTGCTTTTAGGTATATGTCTATCCAAAAGAATTTCAAGCAGGGTCTCAGATACAGGTACATCAGATCCATAGTAGCATTATTCACAGTAGCCAAAAGGTGGAAAACACCCCAGGTGTACTTGAACAGATGAATGAATAAACAAAACGTGGTTATATATACACACAGTAGAGTATTACTCAGCCGTAATATGTGCTACAACCCGATGAACCTTGAAAATGATGCTAAGTAAAATAAGCCAAAACAAAACAAATAGTGTATGGTGGTGTTTGTATGGAATACCTAGAATAGGCAAATTCATAGGAAGAGTGGATTAGGGAGTTATGGTACTGCTTAAAGTATACTGTGTTTCTATTGGAATGATGATAAAATTTTGGAAGTAATAGTGATAGTTACACAAGTTGTGAATACAATGTATACCACTGAATTATCCACTTTAATTGACGTGACACATTTTATGCTATCTATATTTTACTATGGGAGTCCTGGTGTGGTGCTGTGGGCTAATGCGCTGGACTTTAAAATCCGTTTGCATTGCAAGGTCAGTGGTTCAAGCCCACCAGTTGCTCCTTGGAAATCCTATACAGGGTCTCTATGGGTTGGAACCAACTCGATGGCACTTAACAACAACAACGTATTTTACCACAATAAATGTTCTTTAAAAAACTGTTTAGTGGTTACTACTAAACGAAGGAGGCCTGGTGTGGCGTTGTGGGCTAATGTGTCGTCAGACTGCAAAGTCATTTGAACTGAGCGGTTGGTGGTTCAAGCTCACCAGCTGCTCCTTGGAAACCCTATACAGGGTTGCTATGGGTCGGAATCAACTCGACGGCACTTAACAACAACAATAACTAAAAGGAGTCCTGGTGTGGTGCTGTGTGTTAATGCTCTGGACTGCAAAGTCAGTTTGAACCTCAAGACTGGTGGTTTAGGCTTACAGCTGCTCACCGGAAACCCTATCCAGGGTTGCTATGGGTCAGAACTGACTCAATGGTACTTAACAACAACAACTAAAAGAATAGAAAGTGAATGTATAATTTCCAAACATGAACCAGGGCAGGAGGGGATCACAGAAAATTATCTAAGAAAACTCAAGAGATAGGGGAAATAACAGAGTAATCATAACACAGTATAAATAGGTGAGAAACCAAGCATCAGTAATCATAAAAAAATAGTTTAAATTGCTGGGTAAAAGATAAACGTATTTTTATCTTGGTTAAATGTAGCTGTGTGGAGTTTTTTTGTTGTTGTTTTTTCTATATATATAAGAATTGCACCTAAATCAAAATATGAAATAGTTTGAAAGAATTAGAAAAAGAGACCCATGGCAAATGTTAATTGAAAGAAAGCATATGTAGCAAAGTAAATGTCAATGAAATTAAAGGGTAAAAAAATTTTAAGTAGAAAGATATATGGAACAGTGTGTCAAAGAGATATGATTGTCATACATGTTGCTATGCACTCAACAAAGTAGCTTCAAAATATAACACAAAAAACTTTATACAATATGAAATATAATAAGTAGGACTACATAGAGTTTACTTGAAACATGTTTGGTCTAATAAGAGTTACTTATGACCAAGTAAAGGAGCAGTGGAGTCCTGGTAATAGGGTATTGTAGGAAAAGCACAGGACTGCAAACTGCAAGGTCAGTGATTCAAACCCACCAGTCACTCTTCAGAAACACTCTATACAGGACTGTTATGAATCAGAACCGACGACATCATTTAACAACAACAAAGGAGTAATACTATCCAAATTCCCCCTCCCGTTAAATGCGCTCTGCATACCACAGTTGCTCCTATAACTCCTTTACACAGAGCTTGCCTAGGAGCTGGTCCGTTATCCCTGGCTTTTGTGTAGTTTTTACCCTGTACCTACTACCCCAGCCTCTCTCCACATCACAAATGGACATCCCCTTCCCCAAAGTCAGCTCCCTTCACATATGGCCTCTAAGGGCAGATCTACCCTTTGTAAGGTCCGTTTTCCAGTTCTTTATCAAGCACCATGCCTTCCACACAGAACAGAGAGAAAGAGAGAGACTATGGTTAGAAAGAATCCACCTGGAATGCTGAGGTCAATTTAAAAATAAATCTGTATTCACATGTTTTTATCCCATCTCAATCATATTTTGGTGAAGATGTTTTAAATAAGATTATCATCTATTAAAAGATAATTCGTGGACTATAATTTTACAATCTGCCCATTTTTTGAAAGATGAAAATGAATGCAGGACCAAGCCCGGAATCTGTGAAAATGGGCGCTGTGCTAACATCATTGGAAGCTATAGGTGTGAGTGTAATGAAGGATTCCAACTGAGTCCCTCGGGCACCGAATGTCTTGGTAAGTAGACGCATTTTACTTAAGAAATTAAACATCTGTTTTATGATATCACAGAAAAGCTCTCACATATATATCATCTTCTTCTGGAAAGGTCCCCTAATCTGAGTAATTCTCATACCTCTTCCTAAGGGACACATCCGCTAAAATGACGTATTGAATATTAGTGTGTGTCATGTGCATACCTCTGTGTAATGTAAATAATGATCTCAAGTAGCCTTTCCAAAATTAAAACTAATTAAACCTGATGGAAAATGTGACTTTAAAACTGAGTCAATAAAACTTGCATCGGGATGATTTAATTCTAAAAGAAAATATTTTCGGTGTGAGGTAAGCTCTGTTGATATTAATGCAAAATAAATGCAATATTTTTTTTAAAAATGCAATGAAGACTGGCTTTCTCTAATTGAAAATCTCACTAATGAATTTCTTGTACAAAATACAAATCTCAGACACTGCATTATATTTTAATTCATTCATATTTAAAATTCATGTTGTATAAACCATCTTAGTTCTGAGCAAGTATACAATTATAGACTAGTAAAACTTAAGGTAAATAAATATCAGAACATTTCTCAGATTGTTAGACTTATCCCTTGATTTGACATAAAAGATGATGTTTCAAATATATTCAGTGGCATTTTTTTCTTTTGTTTTTTTCCAGAATGACATCTCCTTAAAATCCTAGGAAAATTTTAGTCAAGGAAACAAATTTTATTATTGTCTTAAATCTAGACCTTTACTAATTACCTTGTAGGCAATAAAAAAAAGGTAACCTACGTAGGAAGTGTACTTTTGTATTCATATTACTAAGTTCTGCTATTATGCCTGATCGGAGAAACTACTTTATTTTATTAAAGGGATGCTTGCTTAGTATAATGTTTAAACCAGCTCTTAAATTTAGAAAGTAGAAGAGCCTATGTTGAACATCTACCTAGAATTTCCTTTTTAAAAGATAAATCTGTGTACTCATTTTCTTATTTAAAAGGAAACATATAATTTGGTTTTTCTTTTATTTGAATTCTATAGGGTTGTAGTTTTACTATCACTTAGCTGCTTGCTGATGGTTGAACAAAACACAATGTATATAGTACAGTATCACTGTTTCTCAAATCTAGTAAGCTATACTTATAGTGAAAGGAGTCTGGTGTGGTGTTCTAGTCAGCAGTTCAAACTCACCCGTCACTCCTAGTAAACTCTGTACAGCACTGTTGATCTGAGTCCTTATAGACTGACGGATTTAACAATAGTGAAAAAAGTTTTATGAGCTCACCTCCATCAAGACTTTTATCATCATTGAGCTATCTTAAGTGGCATGTCTGTTCGTAGGTGAGAAGCATTTTAAATTGTTACTAAGAAGGAAAGTCTAGACTATCCTATTTAAATCAGTTCCATGGTATTTACGCTTATTTTCTACTTTGTCATTTCAGACAATCGACAGGGACTGTGCTTTGCGGAGGTATTACAGACTATGTGTCAAATGGCATCCAGCAGCCGCAATCTTGTCACCAAGTCAGAATGCTGCTGTGATGGTGGGCGAGGCTGGGGCCATCAATGTGAGCTTTGTCCACTTCCAGGAACTGCCCAGTACAAAAAAATATGCCCTCATGGCCCAGGATATACCACTGACGGAAGAGGTAAGGAACCGAGGAGATTCAGGCATACTTTCAATTTAATGAATTTAATTCAGAGTATTTATAAAGGAAAAGTGGAAAATAATGAAATAATAATAATAACAGCTGCAGTATCCTATCAGAGTGGCTAATAGTGTGTGTGCATTTGTGCATTTATAGAAAATCTGTTTGGCGACTGTTAAATTTCACTAGACTTCATCATCATATGAACCTGTGAGATAGAATTTATTCCTATTCCCATTTTAACAGATGAGGAAATGAAGTGCACAGCTAAGATTGCCCAAGGTCACACTATTTTTAAGGTACAAGAGTGAAGAAAATCTTTATGATGTTACAAACCAAGTTTGTGACCCCCAAACTATACTTGCTTTATTTAAATAAACAGTGTTTGAATGTGCACATCAGCTCATCTGTTTGCAACATATTTGAGTTAGCATGTCTCATAACTGACTACTAGGTTTTCAGTTTTTTGCACAACCAAATAAAATACAAATTGTCTTGAAAAGTACCAATTTCTTCCATTACAAATTCTGCCCCCTACTATGCATGATTATTTTGCTAATGAAATCTTTTCTTCAGAGTGCAAATTGCTACAAGAGTGAAATTGAGGACAATCTATGTGAAACTATCACAAGTGTTAAATTAACTGAACTTCAAAAAATAGCTTTCTATATCTCAAAAATAATCATACATAGGTTGCAAAATTAGTCTTAAACACAGCTTTCAGCATAACCTTCCTTTGCTTATTTTCTCCCATCACCGCATTTTATTTTTCTTTCCCTTCCATGCTGGCTCTTCTTCCAAATGATGAAAGGGACCACACACCCCCATCACTATTACAAATGTTGGTGTTTCATCAGCTCATTTCAGTTACTTAATTTCTCTTAGTTACTAAGCAGTTTTACCACAGAAATGTATACACTTGCATTTGCTTTTCTTGATCCACAGATATCGATGAATGTAAAGTCATGCCAAACCTCTGCACAAATGGTCAGTGCATCAACACCATGGGCTCATTCCGCTGCTTCTGCAAGGTTGGCTACACCACAGATCTCAGTGGCACCTCTTGTGTTGGTAAGACGAGGCACCTCAACATCTGGGGACTTAGCCATTGTTTCCTACAAGTCACTTTGTTGTTGTTAAGTGCCGTCGAGTCAGTTCAGACCCATAGTGACCCTGTATAGGGTTTCCAAGGAACAACTGGTGAGCTTGAACCACCGACCTTGTGGTTCAAACTGACTTTGCAGCCCAGCTCATTAACTCCACAGCACCACACCAGAAGTCCTACAAGTCACTTACTATTTGTCAAAACCAATCCACTGCCTTTAAGTGGATTTCTGACTCATAATGACTCTGCATTGGGTTTCTGAGGCTGCAAATCTTTACTGGAGCAGAAAGCCTCATCTTTTCTCTCAGGGAGCAACGGGTGGATTTGAACTACTGACCTTTTGGATAGCAGTGCAGCACTTATCCTACAGCACCACCAGGGTTCTTTTTTCCACAGAGCAGCTTAGTGGGCTTGAACTGCTGACCGTCCAGTTTAACAGTCCAATGTTTATCCTGTAGTACATAGTAGAGTAGCTTTATTAGAAAACTTTGGAAGGTACGTTTTATTAAAATGATGAAATCCCTCTCAATAATGTGGTTCTGAGCGACAGTGTAGTTGTTCCTTGTCCAATATTGTGGGAAACAGACTGTTTAATTCATTTAAAAAAAAAAAAAAAAAAAGTCTCTTCAGTCAGAGAAACTTTCCTAAAAATTATAAACATAGACTTTTTAAATTTTTATGTTTTAACATAAAAGATATAATTTGACATCTTTTTTCATGACTTTTCTGTATGTGTGGTTGCACATGTAGTATTGCATTTTGTTGTCCATCTTCACCGTTTCCTTTTTTGGTCTAGTAGTGGTGGTGACTGTACACCGAGGAGTTGGTTCAACTCATAGCATCCGTGTCTAGGGTTTCTGAGGCTGTAGATGTTTATGGAAGTAGAAAGCCTCATCTTTCTCCTGTGGAGCTACTGGTACAATCAAACTGCTGACCCTGCAGTAATCAGCCCAGTTCATAATCCACTCCACTGTCAGGGCTCATGTTGTTGTTGTTAAGTGCTGTCGTGCGGTTCCAACTCATAATGATGCTGAGGGTTTCCAAGGAGCAGCTGGTGAGCTTGAACCACTGACCTTACAGTTCAAACCAACCTTGCAGTCCAGTGCATTAAGCCACAGTACCACACCAGGGTTCCTAAAGCATGCTAATTAAGCATCATTGAAAATTTACATTTGCAAAGTCATCTTTGTATAAAATTCATCTAAATTTATACAGTTTCCTTTCTGTCTCACACATCCCATTCTATGACAGTCTGAAGTCTTTCCAGGGCATCTAACTTTTCTTTTTTCCCCTATTAGATTAGCTTATGTGATACTGTTAGCTTACATAGTTTAAAGGATATGTACATCTGACATAAAGTGGTAAAGAACAACCAGGTTGACTCTTTGGTAACGTACAACTCAGTGAATTCTAAAGGCTTGGGAGGAATGGAGAGTGAGCTTTTAGCATTATGTTGGCATCGGTTGAGTTGATCTGCTTCACAGGGGATATGGAGATTGCTATCAGTACTAGCAGAAAAGAGAACATTCAAATGAGAAATTTAGGAGGTCTTAGGTTGGTGTGGCATTATAGGACAAGCAGTGGACTACTACTAACTGCAAGGAGTCCTAGTGTGATGCTGTTGGATAAGCACTGGACTGCTAATTGCAAAGTCTACAGTTCAAACCCACCAACCATTCCTCAGAAACTCTGCACAGGATCTCTGAGTCTGAACCAACTCAATGGCACTTAACAACAAAGGGCTTCCTTAAAAGGCTTAGGCAGGAGGTAGAGAAACTGCAAGGGATGAGATACTGTATGCTTGGGCCGCTAACCAACTCTGGACCAAAAGAAAAGAAAAGTTCTTGTTGCTAGGTGCCATGAAGTAGGATCTGACTCCTAGTGACCCTGTAGACAACGGAACAAAACACTGCCAGTCTTGCACCATCCTCACAATTTGAGTGTGTTCCAACCTAGGAGACTGATCTTCCAGGACTATATTACATTGTGTTCCGCTGTTATCCATAAAGCTCTCAGTAGCTTTTTTTTTTTTTTTTTTT
>NW_006408665.1:4296368-4307437 GCF_000296735.1 Chrysochloris asiatica | reverse complement strand
CAAGTAAAGGTTTGAATTTTTTGCATTCCCTCAGTATGAGAAATGCTGACTGTGTTCCTCCCTTTTGGTTTTTCTAACTCCATCTTTGCACATTTTGTTATATTGGACTTTGTCTTCTCTAGCTGACCTTTGAAAATTTCTGTTCAGCTCTTGTACCTCCTCACTTCTTCCATTTTCTTTATCATCTCTTCACTGGAGAGCAAGTTTCAGAGTGTCTTCTGACATCCATTTTGGTCTTTTGCTTCTCTTTTGTCTTCTCAATGACCTTTTGCTTTCTTCCTGTATGATGTACTTGATGTCATCCCACAACTCATTTGGTCTTCAGTCTTTAGTATCTAATGCATCAAATCTGTTCTTCAGATGGTTTATAAATTCAGGTGTGATATATTCAAAGTCATATTTTGGCTCACATGGACTTGTTTTCATTTTCTTCGGTCTCGGCCTGAATTTGCATATGAGCAATTGATGGTGTGTTCTACAGTCCGCCCCTGGCCTTGTTTTGGCTACCATCTCTTTCCACAGATATAGTCAGTTTGATATCTGTGTATTCCATCTGATAAGGTCCATGTGTAAAGTTGTCTTTTATGTTGTTTTAAAAAAAGTATTTGCAATGAACAAATCATTGGTGTTGCAAAATTCTATCATGCAATCTCCAGCATCATTCCTATCACCAAGGCCATATTTTCCAACCACTGATTCTTCCTCTTTGTTTCCAACCTTTGCATTCCAATCACCAGTAATGATCAATACATCGTGATTGCATGTTTGATCATCACTGGCTTTAATGGTTGGTACATAAATTTGAATAATAATGGTATTAAACTGGTCTTCCCCGTGGTGTACGGACATTATCTTATCACTTACAGCATTGTACCTCATGACTGATCTGGATCTATTCTTTTTGATGATGAATGTGATACCATTCCTCTTCAATTTGTCATCCCCAGCATAGTAAACCATGTGATTGTCTGGTTCAGATTGGCCAATACCAGTCCACTTCAGCTCACTAATGCCTAGGATATTGATGTTTATGTGTTCCATTTCATTTTTGACAATTTCCAGTTTTCCTAGATTCATACTTCATACATTCCATTTTCCGATTATTAATAGATTTTTACAGCTGGTTCTCTTCATTTTGAGTTGTGCCCCATCAGCAGATGAAGGTCCCGAGGGCTTTACTCCATTCGCGTCATTACAGTAACTCTAATTTGAGGAGTCAGCTCTTACCAAGTCACATATTAAGTGCCTTCCAACCTGAAGGAATCATCTTCTGGCACTATATCTGACAATGCCCTGGTGTTCTTCATCATGTTTCAGGATTCAATAATCTGTTTTACTGCTATCCATAAGGTTTTCAATGAGTAAGTAAATATTCAGAAGTAGTTCCTCTCAGCTGCTTCATCTGTCTTCATGTGGGATCTCAGCTGAAACCTGTCCACCATGGGTGACCCTTCTGGTACTTAAAATACTGGTGGCATAGCTTCCAGAATCAGCAACACACAAAGCCACCACAAATTGACAGACAAGTGGTTGTCAAACAAATAGGGTTCAATTTAATTTAGCACACTGTTTAGAAATAAATTCATCTAAAAATGTGTCATTTTTAAGCTAATGATAAACTGTGCTCTTGTTTATGAGCCCTGGTGTGGTGCTATAGGATAACTACTAGACTTCTAATCATAAGATCAACAGTTCAAACCCACCAGCTGCACTCCATATACAGGATAGCTGCAAGTCAGAAATGACTTGATGACAATTACCAACAACAATATTTTATGTGGGGAGCACAGTGGCTCTGTTCTGAGAGCCCACCAGCCCCTCCATGGAAGAAGGATGAGGCTTTCTGCTCTCATGAAGATTTACAGCCTATAAGTTGGAACCAACTTGATAGCACTTAACAACAAAAACATAACTTATTTTGCTTGGTAAATTTAAATAAATTTTCCTACTGTAAGTTTTAATATGACCCAAGTCAGATTTTAAGGTATTTATTTATTAATGGAGGCTAAAATTAGCACCAGTTGTGACTAGAATTATATATGCCATATTTTATTTGGATATGGAGACTCTGCCTCAGTGTTTGTCAGTTTCCATAGTCTCTTTGATTTGTATTTACTCCCTCCTTTAATAGAACTAAATAACTGGCCACGTGTAAGACTGTGTTAAGTTCACGCACTGTATTAGCTTTGAGAGCAGTTTGTGGAAACCACTGTGATGTAGCTTTTCTCTGAATTTTAAAAACTTTGTGTTTTGTATGGCCTTAGCCATCCTGTCAGAAGAGCCTTTTATACTGCTTATGCATGTGAAAACAACCTGCTTGTCAAATGCATATAGGAAGCTATTTAAATTGCTTTTAGCACCATCTTGATAAAATACCTAGTAACAAAAGTTTTCTGTAACATCCTAAGAATGGATGGTGGCCAGATAACTCTGCTCTGATTTTCACTGGCTTCTCTTTCATTTCGTTTCAGACCTGGATGAATGTCAAACCAAACAACACAACTGCCAGTTCCTCTGTGTCAACACCCTGGGGGGATTTACCTGTAAATGTCCACCTGGATTCACACAGCATCACACTGCCTGTATTGGTAAGCCAAATTACACATAGGAATTTTACAGACTTGGTAGATTCAGAAAAAGTGTATTCAAAATGATAATGCTGGTGTGGTGCAGTAGTATCAACACTGGACTGCGAACCACAAAGTTGGCCGTTCAAACCTACCAGATGCTCCTGGGAAACCCTCTACAGGATCGCCATGAGTGGGAACTAACTCAGAGGCACTTACCAGCAACTAAGAAGAAAGACAAGCAGGTGAAAACCCCGTGGATCACAACAGAATATTGTCCAGTATAATAACAGAAAATGAGATCCTTAAGTTAAAGGTGTGGCACTATAGGACAAGCACTGGACTGCTAGCCACAAGGGCAGCAATTCAAACCCACCGTCTGCTCTTAGGAAACCCTATATAGGGTTGCTATGAGTCAGAACTGACTTGATGGCACTTAACAATAGCCACAGCAATGAACCGAAACATGTCTACTATTATGAAGAAGGCAAAGGACTCAGCGACATTTCCTTCTGTTACCCATAATAAGATTGCCATAGGCAGAGCCAAAGCAATGTCAACCAACCACAAAAACCCCTATTTAACACTACATTAGTCCTGGTGTGGCATTGCATGGCTAACAACTGCAAGGTCGATGGTTCAGTCTCACCAGCTTCTCCTCAGAAACCCTATATAGAGGTTGCTATGGGTTGGCGCCAACTCAACAGCATTTAACAACAACAGCAACAACAACAACAACGGTGGTTATGTGCCATGGAGTCAGCTTCAACTCATAGCAACCCTGTGTAGGGTTTCTGAGGCTGGAAGGAGCAGAAAGCCTCATCTTTCTCTCTCACCAACTGGCTAGTCGTTTCAAACTGCCAACCTTATGATCAACAGCCCAACTTGTAACACATTGCACTACCAGAGCGCCTTATTGGTGATCTGGAAAAGCTGCTAATAATAGAGATACAACTGCAGTGTTTTATTATTCTAGACTTTCTTGTTTAAAAAATGAGGACAACATCCTATGATAAAGGATTTATCCTGGCACACGAACAGTAGACATATCCCTTTATAATTCATTCTAAATACCATAACCATGCATGTCCAGATAAAATACTGTTAAAAGGCTCGCTGTAATTCAGAGCATGCTGAGCTGCTAGAATGCTTCTTATGTTGGAAGACATACCCATTAGGAACCTTCCAGTCTGTAGCATCTAACATCACATCCACAGTTGCCTCAAAACACATGTCATAACCTGTTAAAATACTCTTTTTGTTTCAACTTTTGTTCTTAATATTGACAGCTTTCATACTTCAGTTTTTATTGCAGGCAGTGAAATTAAAATCATGTGATAATTAGAAAGTGTGACACTCTTCTTCCTTCATGCCTTCCTAGACAACAATGAATGTGGGTCTCAGCCTTCACTCTGTGGAGCAAAGGGAATCTGTCAGAACACCCCTGGAAGTTTCAGCTGTGAATGCCAAAGAGGATTCTCTCTGGATGCTACTGGAATGAACTGTGAAGGTGAGTTAATTTTCTCAAAAATCCTTACTTTAATATGGCTAGCTATACATTTTACAGTTTCAAACCACTAAAAGAGAAACTGAGATTATTCCCCCTTACCCCCAAATTTATTTACTAAAACATGAGCCAGCCGTTGATTTTTAGTCTTAAATTTCCATAATATATTAAGTACTGCTTCCAAAATGATTTATCAGATAAAGACTGACTATCCTGGTGTGGCACTACGGGATAATGCACTGGACAACAAGGTCGGTTTGAACCACAATGTCAGCAGTTCAAACCCACCAGTCACTCCTTGGAAACCCTATACAAGGGTCGCTATGAGTCAGAACTACTCAAAGGCACTTAACAACAGCAACATCTAAAATACGGCCTCCTGGTATGGCGCTATAGGATAAGCACTGGACTGCTAAGTTTGTGGTTCAAACCTACCAGCTGCTTCTTGGAAAACCTATATAGTCACCATCCAAAATATATATAAAACACCTGCAGTGTAATAAAAGGATAAACAACCCAGTCCAGACATGGGCAAAGGAATGGAACATAGAGTTCACAAAGAGGATATTCAAATGTCGTTGTTGTTGTTATTGTGTGCCATAAAGTTGACTCTGCAACCACTCCGCCATATATAGGACAGACTAGAAAAGCCCCGTAGGGTCTCCTTGGCTGAAATCTTTACCGGAGCAGAGCTCCAGGTCTTTTTCCCCTTGGAGTCATTGGTAAGTTTGAACTGCAGAGCTATGGGCTAGCCCCTGAACACTTAGCTAATTGTGCCACCAGGGGTCCTCATTAGCCATTAAAACCAAAATCCTTGCTCTGTTAAGTTGATTCCAACTCATAGCTTCCCAATAAGACAGAGTACAACTGCCCCGGAGGGTTTCTAAGACCATAATTCTTTAAGTAAGGAGAGACTGCCACATCTGTCTCCTATGCCACAACTGGTGGGTTTGAACCACCAAACTTCTGATTAGTAGCCAGAACACTTAGCCACTGAGCCACCAGGGCTCCCTCATTAGTTATTAATCAAGAAACCAAACCTACTACAATTAAGTCACTGCAGACTCAAAACAATTCTATACAGGGTTTTTGAAACTGCAAATCTTTAAAGGAGACAGCTTGATTGTTCTCCAGCAGAGCATCTGGTGGGTTTGAATAGACGACCTTGTGGTTAGCAGCCCAACACCTAATCCACAGTATCGCCAGGGCTCCTTCACTAGTCACTGTTGTTGTTAAGTATTTTTGAGTCAATTCCGACCCATAGTGACCCTGTATAGGATTTCCAAGGCTACAAATCTTTACAGGAGCAGAAAGCCTCATTCTTGTCCCATAGAACAGCTGGTGGATTTGAACAGCTAGCCTTACAGTTAGCAGCCCAGGTATTGCTGTTAAGTGCCGTCAAGTCGGTTTCAACTCATAGGACCCCTGTATAGGGTCTCCAAGGAGCAACTGGTGAGCTTGAACCACTGACCTTGCGGTTCAAACTGACCCTGCAGTCCGGCGCATTAACCCACGGAACACACCAGGACTCCCCTTAGCCACTAGTGAGGTGCAAATCAAAACCACAATGAGATTGTGACAATGATTTAAAAAATAATACAAGTATTGACAAAATTGTGGAGAAACTGGAACCCTTAACTTTTGCTGGCGGGAACACAAAATGGTATAGCTGCTGTGGAAAACCCTATACAGGGCCTTTACTCCAGATGATGAATTTAGGATTGCAGTATGGCCTAGTAATCCCACTCCTAGCTATATACCCAGAAGTGAAGGCAGAAATGCAAACAGAAACGTGCATGGCAATGTTCACTTTTCACAACAGCAAAAATGAAACAACTGAAATGTCTATCAACAGATAAATGGATAAAAATATGTGGTGTACAAATACAGTGGGATATTGTTAAGTGCCTTCTGGGCAGTTCTGACTCACGGCGATGCTGTATAGGGTTTCCAAGACTCTAAATCTTCACAGGGGTCAGAAAGGCTCAGAAAGGCTCATCTTTCTGCAGAGTAGCTGGTGGTTAGCTGTGGTTAGTTTATCCTACAGAACCACACCGGAACTCCACAACGGAATGTTACTCACCCTTAAAGAGAAATGAAGTCATAAATGTGCCACGATATGTGTGAACCTTGAAAATATATGACTGATTGAAATAAGTTAGTATCAAAAGAGCAAACACTGCATGGAATGAGGATTCCTGGTGTGACACTGCAGGATAAGCGTTGGACTGCTAACCGAAACCGAAACGTTGGCAGTTAAAACCCACCAGTCCCTTCTCAGAAAACCTATACAAGGTTACTATACAAGGTTAAGTGCCAAAAAAAAAAACTATTTAACAACAACAATGTGAAGTGGGAAAATGGATAGAAACCAAAAATTATGAGTGGTTACCAGGGATTGGAAGAAAAGGGAAATGGGGAGTTTTTGATTGACTTGTAACTGTGGAAATTGTGTGTGTTTTGGTATATATGTTTTCACTACAATAAAAAAAAAAAAAAATTCTGCCGTTATGAATTGCTTTTACAGAACTATTTGCCTAATCACTGATCTGAATGTAAAAAAAAATAAAGAATTCTGTACCTAATACAATAGTATATGTGTAGTGGGGGTGGTGGGTGTAGAAGAAGAATAGATTTTTGTCATACTTACATTGTATTTAAAAAAAATAAGTGGAAAAAAGAGAGACTTTCATTATAGAAATTTAGAAAAATGGTGATAACCCATAGCTATAGCATAGTAGTTTTGAGTCAGGCTGGTAACCCCAAGGTTAGCAGTTTGAAACTACCAGCCATTCCGTAGGAGAAAGATGAGGTTTTCTGCTCCCATAAAATTTTACAGCCTCAGAAACCCTATATAGGGTCTCTATGAGTCAGAATCGACTCCACGCCACATCACCACCACCATTTCCATTGCATATGACCCAAGACTCCTACTTCACTGTATTCCCTCAAAGTGGTTTGTTGTTGTTGTTAAGTGCCGTCAAGTCGATTCCAACCCATAGTAAACCTGTCTAGGGTTTCCGAGGAGTGGCTGGTGAGCTTCAACTGGCGTCCTTGCAGTTCAAATGACTTTGCAGTCTTGACGCATTAACCCACAGTGCCGCACCAGTACTCAAAGTGGTATTTCCTGTAAATTCTCTCCTGCTAAAGGTGTTCCCTATGAATTCAAGGGAAAATGTAAATAGAAACCAAGTAAGAGTCTGCTTGGAACCAGTAAATATCATGTGGTTCTTCAGTACGAATATTTATATTCCAAATGCTAGCATATGATAAAATAATTTTAATATGATTGGTATCTTTTAGAAATGTACATGGCAGAGATTGTGAAACTATACTTTTTCATTATATTTTTATATTGTATTATAATTTATATTTCCAGTGCTTTTTAGTCACCTTTCCTTAATTGATCATTTTGAGAATTATATGACTTTAAAGAATCTAAATCTAAAACAAGGTTTAGTATGTTTCATAGGAATTATGGGACTTTTATATGTATTTTAAGCCAAAAAAAAAACTATTTAAAAATTTTTAAATTTTAAAACCCTTTTATATGTGGTGTTATTCAGACCTTCAAATATGCTAAACCTACAGCTGCTTGCCACGTGTGAGTTCAGCTCATAAGATGCCATTTATTAATTATCCCTATAAATGTGTTGCACATGCATCAGGCATGCCAGTTTTATTTCATTCCTTATGGGTAGATTTCAAAGCCTCAGTTTTCATTCCAAAAGAGTATGCATATATGAACAAAGAAATTATTCCATATGTGTAACACTGGTACATCTTGTCTAAAAATAACATTTTCAAATATTTAAAAAGGATTTGCATCTAACCATTCTTAACAGTAAAAAAACAATTGCTTATGCAAAACAATTATGTAATTTAGGTATCTCTGTATACTTATATCTTCCCCCAGATTGAGGATTGCATGTCCATCACTTTTGAATCTCTGAAATATGTAATGCAAATATATTATATCACTTATCAAATAAAGGATACCATGTGCAGCTAATCAACCCAAATGCACAACATTTGTGGTCACTGCCATGGTGGATTTACTGAAATTAAGATGTTATTTAGAGCACCAGTGTGGACTGCGTCTCCTGGGCAGCAAAAGAATGAAGTGGTTTCTTATCTCCTGACCGTTGTTTACACCATCACTGACTAATCACCATGTGACTTGGGAAAATTACAACATGTGTGCGCGCACATGCACGTGTGTGTTCTCCCCGGACAATAGCTACCATAAAGTGCATTTGAAATGCACAGAAGTAAAGGAAAGGTTTACACAGAGATTTTTTTCTGGACTTGTGTTTGCAGATGTTGATGAATGTGATGGAAACCACAGGTGCCAACATGGTTGTCAGAACATCCTAGGAGGCTATAGATGTGGTTGTCCCCAAGGATATATTCAACATTACCAGTGGAATCAGTGTGTTGGTAAGCACTCATTCTTTATGTAGAGTTCACGTCTTTCAACTGAAAGTATCTCTCTGGGTAAAGTTAAGCTGTTGTTGTTAAGTGCCCTTGAATTGGTTCCTAGCGCAGCAACCTTGTCTGATATCTGACATATCAGCCTTTGCTGGAGGAGAAAGCCTCATCTCTCTCTTGTAGAGCAGCCAATGTGTCCAAACAACTGATAGTGTGGTTTGCAGTCCCGTGCTTATTTTACAGGAACTCCTGACTCCCTCTCTGAGTAAAAAGAACAAATCATTAGGGTTGAACTTTTACCCTTTTAAAGTGAATCCTTTTACGTTTAAAAGTACTTACTGTTAATACCTAGAGAGTCCCACTCTGCCCTAGTCTCTGTGACAAGGAAGTTTGTTTTAAATACCTAAAAGGTACTCTCTCACTAGAGCCTTAAAATTTACATGTAGTGCAACTCCAAAATTAGAAACTTTCTGGTGTCAACTATCATCGTTCTCATTTGCCATGGTCAGTGGCTTTTTATCAGTAACTTGATTATCAATAGGTTTAGAGTTGAAGAATTACCCATCCACCATCCCTTCATATAAATCTAAAAGGAATCCAGATTGACGTAATGAGAACAGTCCAGCTCTGCTTGCTGCTCCAGTCAAATGGATTTCATGAAGGATGTGAAGTGCTTTAAGGTAGAAAAAGTACCTAATTACAGCAAATACTATTGGCAAGTGTAAGGCAGAGATCATGTAAAATGAAATGTATAGGCATTCACTTCTGTTCCTTACATTGATAATATTCATACATATCTCCTTTCAAGGAGATTATGGGTCAGAAAAAACATTTTTCTCTACTTGAATAGCCAGGTGAGTTATTTAGAATATGCCTAATTTCTTGACTCCTTTTGAATGCACTTCATAGTCTAGCAAGTGTGAATTTAGACATTGGCATAGCTTAGGGAAAGGAGGACAATGGTCCTGCAAAGACAGGGCAGGTACTTCCTGTTTCTCTGCAATGATTTAAATCATTCACATATCTTATTGTGAGTGATCCACATAAATTAGTTTTATCTTTTGTGATCTGCTCAAAAGATCATTTTAATGACAATTTAGTGAATTGAGAAGAAAGCCAAATTAAATTTCAAAGGAGGGAAACTAATCCTGTGAAGGTCACAACAATGCTGTGGCCTTGTTCCAGGTCAAGGCCAGATACTTTGACATACTTGGAGTGGAGATGCAAAAACCAGTAAATGATCAGAAAGGACAAAGTTTTCAAGAATTATCAAAACAATGAGTTAGACAGTCAATTAAAACCACCCCTAAATTTAATTTGCTGCTGCTGTTCTTCGCAGAAAGAAAAATGTTATAAAATTCCTCAGGCCCTGGTTTATGGATTCATAAACAGAGGTTAAGTTTTAGCCTATAGGCAATGGTATTATACTATTATATATATTATAAGGCCCATGCTTTAGCCTACAGGCAATAGTATTTTACAGATGGGTAGTCAGATAATGGAAACCAATTTATTACAATGCAGTGTTCAAAACATACGAGGCCAACTATTTTGCTCAGTAAACTTAGTTTTTAATAGTATGGAATTTAAGGCGAAAGACAATCTTATGTTACATATTGTTTCAGATTAAAGTAGATTTCTTTTTGAGCGATTATAAATAGAAAAGGGAATGTATATGGATTATCAACTGAATTTTCAAGTCTAAAGTTTCTGATTACATGTCACGTGCAGGCTTTCAGTAAATTGGGAGGCTCTGTTTGGAGTGTTCTGATCTAAAATACAGGTTGTGTGGTCTGTTCCAAGGGGCCCTGGTGTCACAGTGGTTAAAGTACTCAGCCACTAACCAAAACGTCAGTGGTTTGAACTCACCAGCCACTCCACGGGAGAAATATGAGGCAGTCTGCTTCTTAAAAGATTGACACCTTTGGGAACCGCTCGATCTGAGTTGGAATCAACTCCACTGCAATGGGTTTAGTTTTTGGTTTGGTCTTTCTCAGTGTCACTTTCTGGGATTCCTGGGGTGGGCAACTTAGTGTTGCATTTACCCCCACAGAGCTGATACAGGATCTAGCCAAGGGCCAGATGAGCCCTTGGACAGAGAAGTAAGTAGTTTCAAAGGTAAGTCCAAAACTAAAGATGTGGCAAATGTCCCTAATTGCAAGTATTCACTTGTGAGCTTGCTTTTATAAAATGGATGGGGACATAGCAGGCCCTTGAGTAAGACATAGCAGGCCCTTGAGTAAGACATAGGAGGGATTTTTCCAAAAGATGTGTGATACTTCTGTGCAAGATTGAGGAGTTGAGCTAATCTCTTAAATGAGCAAAACTATAAAACATATCAGATAATTTCAGTAAGATTAAATTGTATAACTACAACCATGTTATACAATCATGTTGTTAATGTTGTTGGCAAGCGCCATTGAGCTGGTTCCTACTCATGGCAACTCTGTATAAGGTTTCCGAAGAGTGGCTGGTGGATTTGAACTGCCAACCTGGGGGTTAGCAGTCTAGTACTTATCCTACAGCACCACATCAGGACTCCATGTTATTAATTTGTTGTTGTT
>NW_006408665.1:4294270-4296268 GCF_000296735.1 Chrysochloris asiatica | reverse complement strand
GTGACCCTGCTGATTTAAAACACTAATTACATAGTTTCCAATATCACAGCAGCACATAAGCTACCACAGTAAAACAAACAAGTGAAGATATTGAGCAAGCTTCTCTGGAGAAAGTCTCCTGGAACCTGAATGCAGAAAGCTGTGTACAGAGCTGCCTTGAAAGGAGCTGAAACCTATAATCAAATGACACAACCAGCCTGCCCACACCTTGCAGGGAGGGAGTTAAGGGAATAAGGAACAGTCAGAAGGCAGGAGAGCTTGCTGCCTTCTGACTGATGAGCTTCCCATAATGATTGATTAGCTTCCTGGACCAAGAACAGAGTGGAAGGAAGGAAGGGAAGGGGTCATGAGGGGCCAGTGGAAGAGTTCCAGCTCAGTCTGGCACTATGGTTAGGGGAGCGTCAGTTAGGAGAGTTATCAAAAAACAACCACATCCACGTTTCAAATAAATGAGTGAGTTAAGTTTAGAAGGATAGCACAAATGATACCCGATCGGCAACTGATGAAAAGCTTGCTGGTTTGAATCCACCCAGAAAGGCTTTGTAATAAACATCTGGCACCCTACTAGCAAAAGATCACAGCCATTGAAGACCTTAGGGAATAACCTTCTAGAAAATATGAGGGACTCCAAATAGGAATGATCTCTTCTGAAGCCCCTTTATACGTGGGGTTGCCGTGAGGCAGAATCGACTCGATGGCAACTGATTACTTTCAGTTGGTAACACTTAAAGTTGTGTACCAAAGCACATTAATACTAAAGAATTTTGTGGGGACATTTTTGAACCCAAACATTTGTCTAGCTATTGTTGTATCTATACCATAGGCAGACATACAAAGTAAACCAGTATGTCAGTTTAGAGAAAAGTATTCTGTGCATCATTTCTCTCTGATTGCTTCCTGTTTTTTCAATTGAAGAAGGAATGCACAAAGAATTATGTGAGCGTATGGAGGCTCTGGAGGATAAGCACTGTACTGCTAACCATGGGTCTGTGGTTCAAACCCACCAGCTGTTTCTTGGAAACTGTTTAAAAGGTGGCTATGAGTCTGAACTGACTCAACAGCACTTAGCAACATCATTGAGGGAGCAAAGAGGTGGATTATCTCAACAGGAAGTTAACCTTCACATCACTTTTGCTTAGATCTAGATGAATGTTCCCAATCCCCGAAACCATGCAACTTCATCTGCAAGAACACCGAAGGGAGTTACCAGTGTTCTTGCCCACGGGGCTATGTCCTGCAAGAGGATGGAAAGACGTGCAAAGGTGAGTGAACCATCTGATCATTGTGACCAGTGCCCAACTCTGTTCTCTCAGGCTTGGATCTATCAGGTATTACTATCAGGTATTATAGAATTTGTATCACCCTCATTAAAACACATCTTCCCAGTGGTCGTTTTGTTACTCATAGAAAACTTTACCAAAGGACTGATGGTAGGAAGCAGAGAGAATTAAAACCCAGATGGTGGGAGTTCACTTCCTATATAGTAAACACAAATTTAAAAAAACTATAAAAGCTAAGCAAAATGTTGGTGTGGGAAGAGTTAATGAACAAAATAAGTAAAAATAAGATTTTTTTTTCCTTACCTAAGATATCACTTCTCTATACTAACCTTATTACACATTTATTGTAGAAAATGGAAAGTAAATGGGTAATTTTAATGTTTTGCCTCTGCAGTGTTAAAAGAAATTATTTATAAAACAAAATTAGATGTTAAACTGGCTTCAGTACTATACTCCTATATTCAGTTTATTAGTAAACCTTATCAGTATGAAATAATAGACTAAAGAAATTTCTAATTGTATTTTTGAAATATAGATTATTCTCAATTAGATGAGGTTTTGTTCCCAGGGAAAATATAAAATTAAGATAATAACAAATAGAACTATTCTATCAGACCAAACCTATTTTCAAAATAAATGTGGCTCTTGTTAGGTGCCATCAAATTGGTACCAATTCATAGTGACCCTGTGCACAACAGAACAAAACACTGCCAGGTAC
>NW_006408665.1:4292356-4293730 GCF_000296735.1 Chrysochloris asiatica | reverse complement strand
CTATTTATGTGGATGATGTTTATTGATCCAATGGTGAGGATTTTTATTTTCTTTACATTGATATGCAACCCATACCGAAGGCTGTGTGGTCTTGATCTTCATCATTAAGTAAGGGTGTATCATCTTCATATTCACAGGTTGTTAATGAGTCTTTCTCCAGTCCTGATGCCACATTTTTCTTCACATAATCCAGCTTCTTTTATTATTTGTTAAGCACACAAATTGAATAACTATGGTGAAAGAATACAACCCTGGTGCACACCGTTCCTAATTTAAACCATTTGGTGTTGCCTTCTTCTGTTCAAACAACTGCCTCTTAGACTATGTACAGGTTTCTCATGAGCATAATTAAGTGTTGCAGAATACTCATGCTTCACAATGTTGTCCATAGCTTGTCATGATCCACACAATCGAAACCCTTTGCATAGTCAATAAAGCAGTTAAACATCTGTCTGGTATTCTCGCCTTTTAGCCAAGACCCATCAGCATTCCATGTCCTCTCCTAAAACCAGCTTGAACCTCTGGACGTTCTCTGTCAATGTATGGTTGTATGGTTGCAGCCATTTCTGTATTACCTTTAGTAAAACTTTACTTACATGGGATATCAATGATACTGTCCAATGATTTCTGCATTCCATTGGGTCACCTCTCTTTGGAATGGGCACAAATTGGATATCTTCCAATCAGTTGTCCAGGTAGTTGTCTGCCACATTTCTTGGACAGATGAGTATCTTCAGTGCCGCATCACTTTCTTAAAATGTTTCAATTTGTATTCCTTCCATCAATTCCCCCTGCCTTGTTCTTTGCCAGTGACTTCAATGAACCTTGGCCTTCTTCATTATCATCGGTTCTAGATCATACGCTACCTCTTGAAATGGTTGAACATGGACCATTTCCTTTTGGTACAGTGACTCTCTGTATTCTTTTCCATCTTCTTTGGATGCTTTCTACATCATTCAGTATTTTGTCCAAAGAATCGTTCAATACCGCAAGTAAAGGTTTGAATTTTTTGCATTCCCTCAGTATGAGAAATGCTGACTGTGTTCCTCCCTTTTGGTTTTTCTAACTCCATCTTTGCACATTTTGTTATATTGGACTTTGTCTTCTCTAGCTGACCTTTGAAAATTTCTGTTCAGCTCTTGTACCTCCTCACTTCTTCCATTTTCTTTATCATCTCTTCACTGGAGAGCAAGTTTCAGAGTGTCTTCTGACATCCATTTTGGTCTTTTGCTTCTCTTTTGTCTTCTCAATGACCTTTTGCTTTCTTCCTGTATGATGTACTTGATGTCATCCCACAACTCATTTGGTCTTCAGTCTTTAGTATCTAATGCATCAAATCTGTTCTTCAGATGGTTTATAAATTCAGGTGTGATA